>NC_052335.1:10861419-11013919 GCF_016432855.1 Salvelinus namaycush
CCTGTTAGTGACCATTTCCCCTTTGCCAAGATAATCCATCCACCTGACAGGTATGGCATATCAAGAATCTGATTAAAAAGTATGATCATTACACAGAGTGTAATGGGGAAAATAAAAGGTCAGTCTAAAATGTGCAGTTTTGTCACACAAGACAATGCTACAGATGTCTCAAGTTCTGAGGGAATGTGCAATTGGCATGCTGAAGCAGGAATGTCCACCAGAGCTATTGCCAGAGAATTGAATGTTAATTTCTCTACCATTTGCCGCCTCAAGTCATTTTAGATAATTTGGCAGTATGTCCCACTGGCCTCACAACCGCAAACCACGTGTATGGCATTGTGTGGGCGAGCGGATTGATGATGTCAACGTGGTGAGCAGAGTGCCCCATGGTGGCAGTGAGGTTAAGGTATGGGCAGGCATAATCTACGGACAACGAACACAGTTGCATTTTATTGATGGCAATTTTAATGAACAGTGATAACGTGACAAGATCCTGAGGCCCATTGTCATGCCATTCATCCGTCGCCATCACCTCATGTTTCAGCATGATAATGCGCAGCCCCACGTCACAAGGCACTGTACACAATTCCTGGAAACTGAAAATGTTCCAGTTCTTCCATGGCCTGTATACTCACCAAACATGTCACCCATTGAGCATGTTTGGGATGCTCTGGATCAACGTTTATGACAGCGTGTTCCAGTTCCCGGCAATATCCAACACCTTCCCACAGCTATTGAAGGGGAATGGGACAACATTCCACAGGCCACAATCAACAGCCTGATCAACGCTATGCAAAGGAGATGTGTCGCACTGCATGAGGCAAATGGTGGTCACACCAGATACTGACTGGTTTTCTGATCCACGCTCCCCTACCTTTTTTTAAGGTATCTGTGACCAACAGATGCATGTCTGTTTTTCCAGTCATGTGAAATCCATAGATTAGGGCCTAATTAATGTATTTCAATTGATTGATTTCCTTAGATGAACTGTAACTTAGTAAAATCTTTGAAACTGTTGCATGCTGCGTTTATATTTTTGTTCAGTATAGTTAGGAGCTACCGAATGTCATTTTTTCGTGAGTTTGGACATTTACAAGTGAATGTGAAGCCTTGTTAACTTATTAATTCAGCCACTTACTTAGATAACTAGTAAGTTAAACTTAGGGGTTGCTTTAACGCAGAATTCTGCATTTTTCAGGGAGGAAAAAGAGATAGAACGCCTAAGAAATATCTTGCTGTGTTTTGTAAATACAGATCTAAAATGCTTCTTATTGTAATTTCTGCTCGGCATCAGACTCATTTTGTGCTTCAGTTGCACTCCTCGGGATGAGAATTCACCTACGGGCATTATACCAGTAGACAGTGCTCTGACTGATGTGCAGATACGTTTCTCCTGTAGGCTACTTCTCACAGTGTAGCTGCATGCTTTTAAGTTAATGTAAGATTAACTTTAAGCTACATTCTTTATATGATAAACATTAGAAATTTGATGGCCAAGCATCTTTTTTTTTGCAAAAAAGACCTTGATTTTTCATTGTAAAATCATTTACTTGTTTGGCTGCTAGCCAAATAGCGTTGCACTTCTGTTGTCATCTGATGAAAATTAAGCTATTTTTTTGCCGAATGTGTTGTTGCACTAATATATCTTCTGTGGAAAACTATAGTTGCACGTCCCTGATCCCTCTACTGAAGCAAGAAAAAACACTGTTGGGTTGCAATATAAACGCGACCCCTGTCAATACACAGCTGGACTCAGCTGCTCCAGCTTTCTCCCGTTGTGCTACTTACAAACAAACACTTGACTGGCTCAACTGTTCTGGGGAACTATGGTAAGCTTCACAAAGTAAAATAATGTGACAGGTGAAATGAAGAACACGATCAGCTTTATCTCCTAACGTATTGCACAAGTTGACTGCAGGTATTTACTTAAAAAGTAGCCACAAATATAAAAATGTATTGATAAACATAAAATGACTAGTTTTAATTTCTAAATACTCCAATATAGGGTATATATGGTATACCGCCCAAGCCTAGTCGGTAGGAAGATTGGCGAGATGGCGGTGGCTTGAGTCTATCCACTTACGAATAGCGCTGCGCATCTTTATTCCCTTCTATTCACCCATATTCCCTCTAGTGCAAATGTCAAAAAGAGTCGTCACATATTTAATTTAGGCTGGAGTGGCTGGCGCTTCACTTTACATCAGGTTGCTCCTTTTTTGATGGGAAGAGGAGAGGGGGAAATTGTGGTCAGAAACAAGCACTAAACGACTAACTTGTCTGAAAATGTCACCGCTGTCAGCAGAACCGCCTCGTGGTCCTTCCACTTCAAATGACTCTGGTGCTGAGGCAGGATTTTTGATTTCCTGGTTTAGACCTGACATTATTATCATTTTTGACTTCTGCATCTCGCTGTTGGCTGGGCTCCCCGCTTGTGCCATCAAACCCCTGAATGCTGCAGCCCCCCTGGTTTTCAACCTTCCCAAGTTCTCCCATGTCACCCCGCTCCTCCGCACATTCCACTGGCTTCCAGTCAAAGCTCGCATCCACTCGCATCCATGGTGCTTGGCTACGGAGCAGCAAGAAGAACTGCCCCCTCCCTACCTTTAGGCTATCCTCAAATCCCCCTACACCCCAACCCGAGCACTCCGTTCTGTCACCTCTAGTCTCTTGAGGACAGCTCCCGCTCAGCCCAGTCCAAGCTCAGTCCCTGCCCATCTTCCGAAAGCACCTGAAACCCGACCTCTTAAATAATCCCCCTCCTCACCTCAACCACCCCCCTTCCTCTAGCTCTGAGTTTAATAATAGCTACTGTATTAAGGAAAAGTGGACTTACTATGCCTGTGATATGTGGTTGTCCCACTTAGTGCTGTGAAAAGGTATTTGCCCCCTGTCAAAGTGTTCTCTACTTTTGCATATTTTTGATACTGAATGTTTTCAGATCTTTATCAAAACCTAATATTAGATTAAGGGAACCTGATTGAACAAAGAACACAACAATTCCATACTTATTTCATTTATTTCATAAACAAAGTTATGCAAAACCTAATACCCCTGTGTGAAAAAGTAATCGCCACCTTACGGCACTGCAGCTATCTTAAGATGAAGTCGCTCTGGATAAGACCGTCTGCTAAATGACAAAAATGTCTATATATATATACAGTGTACAGTATATAAATGCAGTACCAGTCAAATGTCTGGACACATGTACTCATTCCAGGGGTTTTCTTTATTTGTATTATTTTCTACATTGTAGAATTATATTGAAGACATCAAAACTATGACATAATACATATGGAATCATTTAGTAACCAAAAAAGTATTAAACAAATCAAAATATATTTTAGATTTGAAATTCTTCAAAGTAGCCACCCTTTGCCTTGATGACAGCTCTGCACACTTTTGGCATTCTCTCTACCAGGTGTGCCTTGTTAAAAGTTAATTTGTGAAATTTCATTCATTCTTAATGCATTTGAGACAATCAGTTGTGTTGTGACAAGGTAAGGTTGGTATACAGATGCCCTATTTGGTAAAAGACCAAGTCCATATTATGGCAAGAACAGCTCAAATAAGCAAAGAGAAATGACAGACCATCATTAAGGTCAGTCAATCCAGAAAATGTAAAGAACTTTTAAAGTTTCTTCAAGTGCAGTCGCAAAAACCATCAAGCACTATGATGAATCTCGCTCTCATGAGGACCGCCACAGGAAAGGACGACCATGGTTACCTCGTCTGCAGAGGATAAGTTCATTAGAGTTACCAACCTCAGAAATTGGCAATTAACTGCACCTCAAATTACAGCCCCAAATAAATGTTTCACGGAGTTCAAGTAACAGACACATCTCAACATTACCTGTTTAGAGGAGACTGTGTGAATCAGGCCTTCATGGTTGAATTGCTGCAAAGAAACCACTACTAAAGGACACAAATTAGAAGAATAGACTCGAGCAATTGACATTAGACCGGTGGAAATCTGTCCTTTGGTCTGATGTGTCCAAATTTGAGATTTTTGGTTCCAACCACCGTGTCTTTGTGAGATGCAGAATAGGTGAACAAATGATCTCTGCATGTGTGGTTCTCACTGTGAAGCATGGAGGAGGAGGTGTGATGGTGTGGAGGTGCTTTGCTGGTGACACTGTTGGTGATTTATTTAGAATTCAAGGCACACTTAACCAGCATGGCTATCATAGCATTCTGCAGTGATACGGCATCCCATCTGGTTTGCACTTAGAGGGACTATCATTTTTTTTCAACAGGACAATGACCCAAAACACACCTCCAGGCTGTGTAATGGCTAATTGACCAAGAAGGAGAGTGACAGAGTGCTGCATCAGATGACCTGGCCTTCACAATCACCCGACCTCAACCCAATTGAGATGGTTTGGGATGAGTTGAACCGCAGAGTGAAGGAAAAGCAGTGCTCAGCATATGTGAGAACTCCTTCAAGACTGTTGGAAAAGCATTCCATGCGACAACCCTCCCTTGCTTCAATTGGAGGCCTCGGAGCATGGTAGTACGCATATTGAGAAATACCCATAGGTTAACTCTTAAGGATCTGCACTTTTTTTTCAATTTCCGCCTAAAATGACATACCCAAATCTAACTGCCTGTATCTCAGGACCTGAAGCAAGGATATGCATATTCTTGATACCATTTGAAAGGAAACACTTTGAAGGTTGTGGAAATGTGAAATGAATGTAGGAGAATATGACACATTTAGATCTGGTAAAATGATTTTTTTTGTATTTATTTTGTACCATCATCTTTGAAATGCAAGAGAAAGCCCATAATGTAGTACTCCAGCCCAGGTGCAATTTAGATTCTGGCCACTAGATGGCAGCAGTGCATGTGCAACGTTTTAGACTGATCCAATGAACCATTGTATTTCTGTTGAAAATGTTGTATCAAGACTGCCCAAATGTGCCTAATTGGTTTATTAATAACTTTTCAAGTTCATAACTGTGCACTCTCCTCAAACAATAGCATGATATTCTTTCACTGTAATAGCTACTGTACATTGAACAGTGCAGTTTGATTAACAAGAATGTAAACTTGCTGCCCATATCAGATATGTCTAAGTCCTGGGAAGTTTTCTTGTTACTTACAACCTCATGCTAATCGCATTAGCCTACGTTAGCACAACTGTCCCGTGGGGGACCCACCGATCCTGTAGTGGCTCTAGACTACTTCTACTGTAGAAGGAAATGAGAATACCTATTATTCACCATTTGAACAAAGTAGATTTCATGGCATAGGTTGTGATTTTCTCCCACATTCCATAAGGTATCACTTAGCCTCAACCTATACGGGAATCTCAGGGTTGATGTGTGGATCTCACATTTTCATCCCTGTGAAACGCGTCTGAAGAGTGTCACCTCTCCTTTCACCTCAAATTCACAACAACAATGTCTGTATTGAACCATTGAATCAGACAGCATAGAAGGCAGCCTTCCATTTCAGTTTCACTTATAGTTTTTAACTATTCTGTTGTACTAAAGTCATTGTAACCTACTGATTGATACACAGTATGCCACTAGCTTCTCCTGCTTATTTTGTATGTGTTTTAGAGAAATATTAGCAAATTGCAAATATTGGCCTGTGCTATGGTGAATTCTGGCACCGAGGGTAGTGTGTTCCCTCTCTATTTGCCATTTTATGGGGTAGCAAGGGCTCATAGTCATTGTTTTGTTAATCTCTGCTAACCCAGAAGTAAAATCTCACATCATTTGGTCAGCTGCATGATTAACTGTGTTCATACATGTTAGAAATTGAGAGTTCTACACCCTCATAACCCCTCCCTTCTAATCTGTGTGGGCACAGCGCTAAGCATTCGAGGCAAAGCAGTTGAAGCACCGCCTTCGCCCCAATCCTGATACGGCCAAACAACCTGTGACGAAATCCCCAAAACCGGAACTAATGCTGCTCTCGTTATCTCACGCATCCCAATCAGTCCCAGCAGATTCTTCTACAAGCAAAATCTGCCCACGGGAGATGAATGTCTTGCCAAAGCACCAACAGATCTTTTTGAAGGCTGTGTCAGGAGAAACACTAGCCTGGTTCCAGATCTGTTTGTACTGTATGTCAATGAGCATATATGACATGGCCATACAGCCAAACAAATCTGGGACCAGTGCTACTGTGGTGCTCACCCTGACCCGGTCCAAGCCCACTTAACACAATCTTCATTACTACTCCAGCCAGACAACCTGTCTCCCTATAACATGATGACGAGTGATTCACAGTCCCCCTCCACCAAGCAAATGCATTAGCTGGCAGCAGCTACTCCTCGCACTGCTTATTTCCCATAATAAAAACACGGCTCAGCATTCTCCTAGCCCTGCATACAGTACGTCAACCTGTCCTTATGTCAGCTCGTGTTAGTCACAACAACAGTGCAGAGCCGCCACGGAGCATAGTGGCACGATATCATTTTGGCTCTCAATAGCAGGCCAGAAGGACCGGTCGGCCATTACGACTTGTTTTGTGTGGGAAGATCTCAATTGCGTTCTCCTTGTGTCGTCTCTCCTCTTTGCTCGCCTACTTCTCAAAACCCATTGGATGAGAAAGCCAGAGGTCCTTCCCGTTTGACCTTCGCCTCCAATGGGTATTTGAGAAGTAGACAAGGAGAGAGGATGCGAGGAGTATGCAATTGAGATTCTCCCTGTGTGTGCATGACCGCAGCTGTGTTCAGGAGTGTTGTCAGTGAAGCATGAAGGGCCTACATGGCACCACGTATGTCCTACATACCAACTACGCAGCATGCTCCATAATTCACATGCTGACGTACACTGGCAGTACAGCTAACCTACTTATGTGTTACCACGCTAGTCCCAGGTGATAATGTCTCACGCTGAATACGCATGCAGAACCACACCCATGATCACACACACATCCTAGTGAGACCACACATACAGATAGGCACGGTCCATACACAGCATCTGTAAATCCAGTGCTTAGTTGGGTTTGTGAGTTGATAGAAAAGGTGTGTATTGTCATAAACCCGGCAGCGCACGTCTCGCTCTCTCGCTCTCTCGCTCTCTCGCTCTCTCGCTCTCTCTCTCTCAAGGGGCTTCATTGGCATGGGAAACACATGTTTTCATTGCCAGAGCAAGTGGAATAGATAATAAACAAAAGTGAAAAAAACAGTAAATATTACACTCCCCCCTCTCTCTCTCTGGGTGATGTGGGGGAGGTGAAGTGATGATACAGCGATTTTCTCCACATGCTCCGTTGGGCTCGTCACATCACCTTGACAGTGTTCGCACTTCGTCACAAAGACAATGGCGATGGCAGCGGGAGTGTACAGGGGAAAACCAAGGGAACGGCCAGGGATTTAGCCATCACCATGGGAAGTCATTAGCCATTAGGCTTAGCCATGCCTAAAAGTGAGAGGAGAGGTGGAGAGAGAGAAAGAGAAAGATAGGGAAAGAAAGAAAGAGAGAGAGACTGGGAGAGAGAGAGAGGTAGAGAGAGAAAGAGAGAGAAAGTGAGAGAGAGAGAGAGAGTGATAGAGAAAGTGTTAAAGAAAGAGAAGAGAGTGAGTGATAAAGAAAGTGTTAAAGAAAGAGAAGAGAGTGAGTGAGAGAGTGAGAGAGTGAGAGAGTGAGAGAGTGAGAGAGTGAGAGACATCCCAGTCTCTCTGCCTCCTCATCACAGTGCATTGTGTTTCTCATCACGCTGGAAATGTAAATTGCGGTGTCATGCTGATCAATCCTGAGGGGCTGCTGCTGAGCCTGGGCTCTGTCAGGGCCAGTCAAACAACACATCCACTGTTACACCCAGCAAACCTTGTTCATCTGAGCTGTGTCTGTGCTTCTCTGGGACTGTCTGTGGCATGTCTGATGCGCAGCTCTTCTCCCAGGCATATGTCTCTCTGTCTATCTGTATGTTTGACCATCGCTCTCTGTCTGTCTATGTGTGTGGGTTTGGGTGTGTGTCTGAGCGTCCGTCCCTTCGTCCGCCCATCTGTCCGTCCCTTCGTCTTTCTGTCCGTCTGACTACCTCTCTTTCTCTCTCTGTCCCCATAGGAGCCAGGCTAAACACATGAAGTAAACAGGACCGGAGGAAAAGGTGACGCGTACAGACCAGGTTTAACCAGCAAGGGGCAAGGAGTGGAACGATAAACACACCGTCACCAAGGAGCACGAAAAAACAGGTGGAGACCCCTGCAGGACAGGACAGGACCAACAGCCAGGAGCATTAGTCGGTCAGTGAACTCTCTGAGGAGAAAAACATGCTTTAGCACAAGGAGAGGGGACTGGTCGGAATCCTCACCAAAGAAATACCCAATCGTATCCCCTTTCACGCCTTCCAAAAAAACCCTCGTCTCTCTTACTACCTCCCTCCCCCTGCCCTGCAGTGCCAGCGAGGATGCCCTGGTGGGTATTGTGACGGTGTGACGGTGTGTGACGGTGTGTGTGGGTGGCCAGGCTGAACTACGATGCGGCCCTGGGCGGGCTCGTGGCGCTGGATCACCCTGGTGTTGCTGGCGTGGGGCACGCTGCTCTTCTACATCGGGGGCCATCTGGTGAGAGACAGCGAACACCCTGAGAGGTCCAGCCGCGAGCTATCTAAGATCCTGGCCAAACTGGAGCGCCTCAAGCAGCAGAACGAGGACCTGAGACGCATGGCAGAGTCCCTCAGGTAACTACCCAGAGGGGGGGATGTGTGTGTCGAGGGGGGTAGATGGGGGGGTTAGTCTGGTTTGTGTGCGTTTGTGTGTGTTTATTGGCATATGTGTGTTTGTGTGTGTGTGTGTGTGTGTGTGTGTGTGTGTGTGTGTGTGTGTGTGTGTGTGTGTGTGTGTGTGTGTGTGTGTGTGTGTGTGTGTGTGTGTGTGTGTGTGTGTGTGTGTGTGTGTGTGTGTGTGTGTGTGTGTGTGTGTATGAGTGTGTGTGAATGAGTGCCTGCATTAGTCATAAGTCCAGCTGTAGGTGCAGCTTTCAGTTCCCTCCTGTGATATCCTCAATTGCTTTGAAGCACACACACTTCAGACAGCTGGTCTCCGATTAAATCCCTTGCTTTTGTAATTATTCAGTATTGGCTTGAAAGCAAAGGTAGGATTCATGGCACCAAAACAAGTCCAGCCTTCAAACAGGCACTGTCCAGATGGGTCTCAGTCAGAGACAGTGCATTTCTTGTGTTTGTTGTTATTGAACAGATAGAGCCAGCGCTCTGGAATCAGTCAGTCTACTCTGTTAGAGCAGGTCAGGACCAGTGTTACCATCCAGCGTAATAATGGTCATGTCTTGCTGTCTTGCTAAAGTCCCACTAAGCTAGATAGCTAAGAATCAGAGATGACATGCCAGAGCTATGAGGCTGGGTAGATGGGTATGTATGTGTGTGTAGCGGTGAGTCTGAACTGAAGCAGGCCCAAGCCAGGAGACCGCTGCGGAGATGTGTCTTATCTGCGTACTAGAGAGACCATGCCCTTCTCCACCACCTAACTGCTGGCACAGACACGGACCAGGGCCTTTGTGTGTGTGTGTGCGTGTTTGTGACAGCCGGCCTGAGTGGTGTGGCTCTTACCACCTAGTTGTCACTAACTGACACACTCACTGACTCTCTGTTTGACTAACTTACTATATACACTGACTGTCAAAACATTAAGAACACCTTCCTAATATTGAGTTTTCCCCTCAGAACAGCCTCAGTTCGTCAGGGCATGGACTCTACATGGGATGCTGGCCCATGTTGACTCCAATGCTTCCCACAGTTGTGTCAAGATGGCTGGATGTCCTTTGGGTGGTGGACCATTCTTGATACACACGGGCGTGAAAATCCCAGCAGCGTTGCAGTTCTTGACACACACAAACCGGTGCGCCTGGCACCTACTACCATACCCTGTTCACCCTCTGAAAGGCACACATACTGTACACAAAACATGTCTCAAGGCTTAAAAAGTCTCTTCCCCTTCATCTACACTGATTGAAGTAGTGTAATATAATTTTAATGTTTGTGCTTTTCTTATAACTAATTTCCATGTTCTATTCAGGTTCTGTTCTATGAACCAATTTCTGTGTTCTATTCATGTGCTGTTCTATAAACCAATTTCTGTGTTCATGCAAGTGACTCACTGTACAAATCCTCGCTATCAGTAGCTGCAATTTGGCAGTACGCCCAGAACCTTGTTTTGAGAACGAACTAAAGATATCTCAGTATCAAGGTCTCAGCTTAGAGAGAAGAAGCCTCGTGAGATATTGGTCAGTCACATGAAGGAAACAAAACGGTAATGATTAATTAATTATGCTAAATCATGCAAATATCACGTGTCTGTGTATAGCCATATCTAAGACAAACTGCTGGGACTGCCCAGGCAGAGCTTCTGATTGACATGTGTACTATGGCGCATTGAGATAGTTGGAACCTCTCCAGCATGCTGACATATAGACAATGATTCATTTCAGATTGACTTCGAGTGTCCCCGTGTAAGAATTTCCACGACAGTGGATTTAACATTTGGCATCATTAATTAAGGGATCATAGACTGACCAGGTGAATCCAGGTGAATGCTATGTCATGGAAAGAGCAGGTGTTGTTAAGGTTTTGTACACTCAGCGTATGACACCAACTCACTGACTGACTGAGTGAATTATGGCTGACTGACTAGTTTCAGGTTGACCACAATGCCTGGATAGGTGTTTAACACGTTGTGTTTAATATATCAGCTAACCCCATCACATGATATAGAAACCTGGTGTCGGACTGTGGAGTTGATGACGTGGCACACCACATGTGAGCATGTATTGCAGTGTAGTCACCCTGAGGTGCAGCCATTAACTCAGTATCTCACACCTCCACTACATTAACTCCCACACTCAGCCTCTCAACACTGATTTGAGTGACAGGCCGATAGCCCACCCACCAATCACCCAGCAGCACTAATGAGGGGTGAACACAGGGTCGGTGTGGCGATCTGCCTCTGGTGCCGCCCTCTCCACAGCTGTCAATCACCTGGTGTGTCTCACACAGAGATGATTACACGCGCAAGCGAAATGGCGAGAGAGAAAGAGAGAGAGAACGTGTCTGTTTGTGTATGCGCGTGTGAAAAACAGGTGGCCAGAGCGATGAGGGCCTGATCGATCCCCAGGCATGCGGATGGAGAAAGGGAGGGATGATGGATGAGGTGAGGTCTGCACCATGCAGATATTTAGGGATGGGTGGAAGAAGAGGATTGTTAAAGAGAGAGGACAGCAGTGCAGACACTGTTGTAGCACACACCCCAGCAGCCCCCGCAAGGAAAGGGGCCCACGTCATAAGCCATGATTTTATTTTTTATAGCAGGAAAATAGCTCTTTAAACAGCATCATTTTCTCCAGGCCTCATGGCAAAATTTGTAAAATATGCCACTGAGTGCAGGTCGCTATGATAACATGGACAGGAGGGAAAGAGAGTGGAGGGAATGACATGGACGAAATGGTATGGAGCGAGATGTACCGTCTTCATGGGGGGGGGGGACCCCCCCCAAACCAAATCTCGATTAGGGCACCCAAAAGCCTAGAGCACACACAGACACAATAAGAAAGAACTGAATGGTTTTATTGGTTTTTCTCCACAGTGTCCATTGACCATTATCTGTCCATTAGACGGTCTCCTCCTAATGATGTCGACTTATTGGAGTCTGTCAGTCTGTCTGCCTCCAATGAGACTGAGAGACAGATTACTCTATTGCTCTGTGTTCTCCATGCTCCATGCAGCAGATCTATAACTGTGCTTTATGTGCGGGCGTGCGTGCAGGATAGCGTGCTTGCAGGATAGCGTGCTTGCATGCGTTTGTGCGTGCGTGTGTGTGTAGCAACAGTCGTCAAAGTGTATAAAAGGTCCAAAATACAGTTCTGATAAATGTAACAGCTGCATAATGGAGTGAAACACTTTTTTAAATAAATAGATTAAAATGTATTTTTTTCTCATCAATCTACACGCAATACCCCATAATTGCAAATCTAAAACAGGATACATTTTTGTGCAAATTTAGATCCTCTCAAGCTCTGTCAGGTTAGATGGGGAGCGTCACTGCACGGCTATTTTCAGGTCTTTCCAGAGATGTTTGATCGGGTTATTGGCTGGGCCACTCAAGGACATTCAGAGACTTGTCCCGAAGCCACTCCTGCGTTGTCTTGGCTGTCTGCTTAGGGTCGTTGTCCTGTTGGAAGGTGAACCTTCGCCCCAGTCTGAGGTCCTGAGTGCTCTGGAGCAGGTCTTCATCAAGGATCTCTCTGTACTTTTCTCCGTTCATCTTTCCCTCGATCCTGACTAGTCTCCCAGTCCCTGCCACTGAAAAACTTCCCCACAGCATGATGCTGCCACCACCATGCTTCACTGCAGGGATGGTGCCACGTTTCCTCCAGACATAACAATTGGCATTCAGTGCCTTTTGGCAAACCCCAAGCGGGCTGTCATGTGCCTTTTACTGAGGAGTGGCTTCCGTCTGGCCACTCTACCATAAAGGTCTGATTGGTGGAGTGCTGCAGAGATGGTTGTCCTTTTGTTGGTCAACCATCTCAATTGGGTTGAGGTCGGGTGATTGTGAAGGCCAGTTCATGTGATGCAGCAGTGCATCACTCTCCATCTTGGTCAAATAGCCCTTACACAGCCTGGAGGTGTGTTTTGGGTCATTGTCCTGTTGAAAAACAAATGATAGTCCCACTAAGCACAAACCACATGTGATGGCGTATCACAGCAGAATGCTGTGGAAACCATCCTGGTTAAGCGTGCCTTGAATTCTAAATAAATGACTGACAGTGTCACCAGCAAAGGACCCGCCACACCAGCACACCTCCTCCGCTCACTTACTCTGCGTCTCACAAAGACACAGCGGTTGGAACCAAAAATCTCAAATTTGGACTCAACCGACCAAAGGACAGATTTCCACCGGTCTAATGTCCATTGCTCGTGTTTCTTCTTCTTATTGTGTCTTTTAGTATTGGTTTCTTTGCAGAAATTCAACTATGAAGGCCTGATTCACGCAGTCTCCTGTGAACAGTTGATGTTGAGATGTGTCTGTTACTTGAACTCTGTGAAGCATTTATTTGGCCTGCAATCTGAGGTGCAGTTAACTCTAATGAACGTATCCAGAGTTACCTCTGGATCTTCCTTTCCTGTGGCGGTCCTCGTGAGAGCCAGTTTCATCATAGCGCTTGATGGTTTTTGCAACTGCACTTGATGAAACTTAAAAAGTTCTTGACATTTTCCATATTGACTTACATTCATGTCTTAAAGTAATGATGGACTGTCATTTCTCTTTGGTTATATGAGCTGTTCTTGCCATAATATGGACTTGGTCTTTTACCAAATAGGGCTATCTTCTGTATACCACCCCTACCTTGTCACAACACAACTGATTTGCTCAAACACATTAAGAAGGAAAGTCTTCACTATTATTATACAATGTAGAAAATAGTAAAAAATTAAGAAAAACCCTTGAATGAGTCAGTGTCCAAACTTTTGACTGGTACTCTATATTATGTCCCCGCCACTTCTTAAACCAAAGTTACGCCCCTGATCTAATCGAACATCAACAGTTTTCTATCCCATGAAGGGGAAAACTTCCTGTAAGTAGACCATTTCCTCTTCTGTCTTGTCATGTAGTTGCCATGTCAGTGTGTTTAAGCTCCATCGATATATTAACTTTGATAAATCCCCCCCCAAAAAATTGTCCCATGTCTACGATTTCCGACTCTACCACCATCCTTTTGAGACATCGTTTCATACTTAGTAAATTCCAGGAGAAGAAGTTTGCACTGGTAATCACATGAATTCTTTCTTGTTACATTTTGAAAGCAATCGGTGAAGTGGCAATTAGCTGACAAATAGATGATCCACTTCTCAAACACAGCCAACTGAGAGCAAAGAGATGTGTTTTCTCAGGTGGGCTTGGCTTGAGCCTTGCTAGTGTGTGTGTGTCTGCGTGTCTATGTGAGTCCCCCATTGTGTGTCTATAACCTCATTGTGTGTGTGTGTATCTTTGTGTCTTTCTGTATGTAAGATCTTATCTCATGACTTGTGCCATTGACTGTATTCCTTGTGTGGTGACTCTGGTGAGAGGACTAATTTACTGGGTACTGTCATTAGCCCGGTATGGTTCCACTGAGCAGACACTGCCTGCTACTGCTGCCACTGCCTCCAGACTGAACTCCTGTTGACCTGGTCGTCTCAGGGAAGGCAGGGGCTCTGACACCAACACTAGCCCATTGTGAGAGCTGTCTGTGGGCACAACAACTGTGTAAGCCTGGCCTGATTGGGAGAGATGAGCTGGAGAGAGCTGGTGTCTGGCCGTGTGGGCGTGGATTAGCTCCTACTTCACTTCTAGTGAATTTGAGGTTTGGAGTAATAGGGTATCAAGCACCAGCTGGGATTTTGACTCCAATACACAGCCTTTAACACTCTCTCTCTGTCTCTCTCTCACTCCCACTCTCACTCTCACACTCACACTCACACTCACACACATATATATATATATATGGCCTCCTCCCACGGCCCCACACAACACCCTCCTTTTTCCATTAATGTTCCCCCTTGATGTAAATTGTATTTATATAGCCCCACTTTAATCTGTGTGATTCTAGCAGTGCTTTACATTCCTATCTCTGCCCAGGTCAGCTCTAAGGTCACCTTTGAAGTCTCGAACAGAGAAGGTAAATGGAATATTTCCTAAGAAATATGTATGCAGTACCAGTATTCCTCGCATACGTTATTCGCCCCCCCCCCCGTTTAAACTGCTGTATCCAGCTCTGATCTTAATTTGACTCCTAACTCCATGGTTACCAGGCGGAGGCGAGCCAATGAGGAGGCAGCGGGCAGCGTTTCCGAGGGAACGGGGGCTGTGCGTGCGGAATCTCACCTGCTTTCCGCCTCAGTGGCCGTTGCCGCGGGGCTCCCCGCTCCCTCATTCTCAGCCTGTCCTTCTTTCACTCTGACTGAACAGTGTTCTTCATTCCTCTCTCTCCCCTCCCAGTTGGAATTTTCCCGTCCGCTATCTCTCTCCCGTTTCGTTAAACGAAGGCCTAGATTCAATCAGAACGCGGAAGATCCGGGTTATAGCGTAATTTACATTTAATTAGTAATTTCCGATTGAGTGGACAATAGTGTTCACCGTGAAGGTGGTCTCAGCGATTTTAAGGAACATTGCCTTTAAAACATGCATAGAAGACAATGTACGATTTGATTGTGCCGTTTTACATATTTTACCCTCCAAGTTACCCTGCCGAGCCTCAGCTCTGTTTGACTTTAGAGACAAAAGTATAGCACATATTCATGTCAGGGATCCTTTGAGCACTTTTTGTTAGCTTCATGTGTATTCTGTCAGTGGTAGGTCGTCTTTGGTGTTGTTGCTATGTTTGCATTCATGTTGTGTCTTTGTCTCTGTGTTTACATGTTTACGTCTGTTGTCTGTGGCTGCAGGTGTCTACTATTTGACGTCTCTCTGTTAGCATCTGAGCTAGCAGTAGACACATGTGATGCTTGTTAGCCTTTGTTAGCATCACATAGAGTGAGTGCTGTAAGGATTTGTGTCTATAGTCGGAGGTGCTACACTGTGGAACTACAAACTTGTTTGCCTTTTCATTCCAGGATCCTCATGGGGTATTTTCGGTAATGTAGAGCATTCAGAATGTTGCAGATAGAAATGTAACATATAGAGCTGTAATCAGAGGCTCTCTTTAAATGAAAGGATGATATATTCTACAGGACAGAGAATAATGTTATATCATAGTCTACATGAATTTCTATCTGAACATTCTGCAAGTTGCATCGTCCTGAACAAGCCCCCAGCCCTTGTTCCTACGTGATCGTGTGAGCTGGGCAGTAAGGTGGTGGCTTCTGGGAGTTCCTCTCGTTGTCTTCTTACAGTGTGGTGAAGCGTTCATAATGTTACACATAGAAGTGTAATGAATACGCTTCTTCTAACTGAACGTTCTGTAACGTTGCACACTTCTGAGCTGACCCCGGACCTGGAAGGGGGAAAACACACGTAATGGGTCTTCCTTCGTAAGAGCTTTGTCAGACTCAGGCAAGTGAAACAGCCTTTTCTTAAGTTTCCGCGACTCAGGGAGAGTTGGGAGATCATTTCACAGTAATATGAACTAAAATCACAGGGGATTTTTGAAAGGTTAACCTTGTCCCTTATCCACTGCTGCCCAAATGTGAACTTCAAGTGGTTATTCATCAGTCCTTTTTTCGTTTCTTGGTTTCTTTACTCCCCCACTGCTGTTAGCTTAGTTCCCTGATGTGTGTGTGCATGTTTTATAATGACGATATAAGGTTATAGACCCATGTTACTATAAAAGTCTCCTCCTTCTGCCTGACAGCTTCTGATGTTCCCCACTCAGGGAGCAAATGGAGTTTGCATGCCTTGATGACTCATTAGCAAAGCCTCTGTCTCGGTTCACGAATGACTGGATGTGTCTGGACGCACTTGGAGCTGTTTCTATTAATATTTTCATATAGGTATTAATGTATTAGATAGCGTTAAGGCATTTTAATTTGCCATCATGATTGAAGATGAAGTGTCTGTGTGTGTGTGTGTGTGTGTGTGTGTGTGTGTGTGTGTGTGTGTGTGTGTGCGTGTGTGTGTTTGTGTTTGTGTTTGTGTGCATGCGCGCACATTCGTGGCTATGTGTAATCTGTGTGTTATGAAAAAGGGGACAACCTTTTCATGAAGTAATTGAGATGCTCAGGAAATGGTATCAAATGAAATCAAGTGAGATATTTCCAGTCACTATAGCACACTGTATACAGCATTGTAGCATTGAACTGTGGTACACCTTTAAAATTCTACGGCTCGCCTAAAATATCCCTATTCATTTATTTAATGGTAATGACCTCCATCTCATCTGTTCCATGTTTTATGGATTACATTTTATTTGAACTATTAGTTCCTTATTATAGTTCCTTACTCATGATGATGAATTTGTGTGTACCCCTTTAAGAAAGTAAGATAATTGTTTAATGGTTTGGGCGACAGACACGCGGTTATCTGCGTTGAAACTGGAAAGATCCAACCATAGACACAAATCCACGCTCCGTTTGTTTCTATGTCTTAGGATGTGGTACAGCTAATTCTAATCAGACATGCCTATGCTAATGGTTCTCACAGGTGAAGTAAAATTAAATAAATTACATTGCTCATGATGTGCGCCCCTCCGATAATACAATTGTGACAACAGCCTGAGTTTACTGGTCTTGAAACAACGATACAGATGTAACCATGTGCCATTTCATTTATTATCCGAGCGTCACTGGTGCTCCCAAGTCAGAATTCCCTGTGCGTTCAACAGGTCACGTTTAGAAGTGAGTGTTCCAAAAAATGTACACGATTAGGAAAAGTTTCACGGCACACCGGTTGAAAACCACTGCATTATACTTTACAAATACTCATTAGTGAGAAGCGAGCAATGTAGGCTACATTTTAAATGGGCTGAAAGGCGGCCTGAACGTAATTTAAATTGTAATTAGCAATTAAGCTTTGCGAGATTTTCAGCTGCAAATTTGCTAAGCTCACTGAAATACTGTGCTATTGAACACTCTTTGATGCATGCTCACATTTAATCAAGACAGCCACAAAGAGCTACACACACACACACACACACACACACACACACACACCTACACTGTGCAAGAGCTGTAACTCATATACTAACCCAGCTGAGAAAGATGATGAAAAACAAACACACGCACATCCACACACTCCCATACCCATTGCTCTCTCTCACCCTCATCTCTTGTTGTAGGATACCTGAGGGCAAAGTAGAAGAGGGAGGGGCCCTGGCTGTGGGGAGACTACGCTCCCTGGAGGACCAGCTGACCAGAGCCAAGCAGAAGATCCACAGCTTCCAGAGACTGACCGGAGATGGTGAGCAGAACATGGGAAGGACATGTCGGGGGAGAGAAGAGCTGTGGGAGAGTCCCAGATAGCACAGGGTGACCAGGTGGAACTGTACCTATAGGATCAGTTGGAATGAAGTCAGATAGGTCAGGCTAATCCAATGCTATGCTAGCAGCTAAACTCAGCTGACAGGAAAAATGTGTGTGTGTGTGTGTGTGTGGTGTGTATGCTTTTTTAAAGCTTGCATCTGTGTGTGTCTAAAAAGTGAGCGTCAGGAGGGTAGGGTAGTTGCTAGGTGAGTGGGTAAACGTGGGAATGGAATAGAATTAGTGTGAGAGAGAGAGAGCAACACAACAATTTTGAAGCAAAAGAAGAAAATCCAATATCTGGGCGAAAAAACCCTTTGTGCCATATTAGCTGCAAAATATGTAGCTTCCTGCCACACCCGTAGGGACAGCCAGTGGAACGACCAACCAGAGCAATAACATTTCTACCATTTTCTTTCTCACTATTTCATTATTGTCCTCATTCATTTCTTACTGTAGTGTCCTGTTAAATGTTACTACTCACTGAGTATTATTATTTTTCCTATTATGATCTGTCTGCGTCATCATTGATTCTATATGTGTCCATATGTTTGCTTTGGCAATGTATGTGGAAACACTTTTCAATTACTATACAAAATTATTGCAACCAATAGAATGTTATATACAGTATATGGGGGATACAATCTTCCCAGCTCTGCAGATTTTGCTGTGAGGAGGCAGAGTCATTAGATCATTTATTTTTGGTATTGTCTGTATGTAGCTCGTTTTTGGTCACAGGTCCAGGAATGGTTGAAGAATTGCAACATTTGCCTAGAACTAATGCTGCAGATAGCAATAGTGGGTGATTTGAAAAGCCATAGTCAATCAATCAATAATATAATTATTATTTTAGCAAAAATGTTTATTTTTAATTTACAATCTGTAGAAGCTATGAGAATAGAAAGGTTCAGTACTTTTGTGAAGCATCACAGCACAGTTGAAAAATATATGGCAAATATAAATCCAAAATGGATGGTGTTAAGAGATAGATGGGAGGGGTTGAATGGAGCTGAAGGGTGGGACTAATAACAAGATAACCAATGTAAAACATACGGGGTCTGTAAAATGTATATAAATCAAACTGGAAGGACATCAGAAATAGAGGAAGGACTAAAAACAAAGAAAATATAACTATTGTAAAATAGATTGTGTCTGTAAAATGTGTATAATATGTATAAACTGAAGGTAGAAGCCTAAGTGTTATTGTTTATTAGTTTACTCCAATTGGGGGAAGGGTGGTAGGGTTTGGGGGGAATAATAAAGGTATATTAAAAACAAGTATATCTATATAGGTATGTGAATGTATATATATGTATATATATTTACCCAAAAATTATATGGGGGATTGGAAATGATGCAGACAATTATATTGATGGAAGCAACAAACTTTCCCTTAAATGTAATAGAGAGAAAGAGACTGGAGGACAGGGCTCTTGTTTTCTGCAGAGAGAGAGAGAGAGAGAGAGAGAGAGAGAGAGAGAGAGAGAGAGAGAGAGAGAGAGAGAGAGAGAGAGAGAGAGAGAGAGAGAGAGAGAGAGAGAGAGAGAGAGAGAGAGAGAGAGAGAGAGAGAGAGAGAGAGAGAGAGAGAGAGAGAGAGAGAGAGAGAGAGAGAGAGAGAGAGAGAGAGAGAGAGAGAGAGAGAGAGAGAGAGAGAGAGAGAGAGAGAGAGAGAGAGAGAGAGAGAGAGAGAGAGAGAGAGAGAGAGAGAGAGAGAGAGAGAGAGAGAGAGAGAGAGAGAGAGAAAACAGATGTGCTAAAACTGCTCTGATCAAAGAAACCCCTTGGGAGGGAGGTTGAGAGGCAGGGATTGAGAAAGCAGACGATCCAGTATGTTCCTGAAGCTACCATGTGTTCAATGACAATTCCACCTGTGCTTTATGCTCATAATAGTTGTTCTATCCCCCTCCCTCCTTCCCCTCTTCCCTCCACCATCCCCACCACCCCTCAGGTCCAGGCCCCACCCAGGAGGAGCTGAGGCGGAGGGTAGAGAACGGTGTGAGGGAGCTCTGGTACTTTGTCCGCAGCGAGGTGAAGAGCCTGGGCCATGTGGAGGCCGGGGAGAGGCCCAGACAGGCTGACACCCTGCTACAAGACCTGGGACACCAACAGAGGTCAGAGACACACACAGACAGATACACACACACACACATACAGTACATAAACATGCACGCATGCACACACACTGCAATAACATTTGATTTGATTTCACCTCTTAAAAGCCTTCCACAGGCTGGCCTCCCATCCCGCCACACACACAGAAACAACAGAAACACGCACACACACTTTTCCTTTCCAGTCCTCTCTTCCAGCGGCTCTCCCTTCTTTTGTGTTGGCATTGAGCTCACCGAGAGCAGGGAGCGGTTGAGACATAAGACACACGTTCACGTAGTTGATGGACCCTGTAAGACTGCAGTGCCCCCCAGCCCTCTCTCCCCTGCTCCCCCCCTCCTTTTCTCTGCCTCCTTGTTGATTTATTGGGTACTTGTAAATGGGGCAATAATTGCCCACCAATTGGAGCGGGTAATCAGTACTCAGGGCTGCTCAGCTCAGCCGCCTGTCAACCCCTGTCTCCAGCCTGCAGCTTCAAAAGTCTGCATCTGCAGCAAGCGCCGGGCAGAGGAAGCCCCCACACGGAAAAGGAGACGGAGCACGCATACAGAAAGACACACATACACACACACACACAGACACACGCACGTATACAACCAACAAAAGAAGCCCCCCTCTCGTCTCCCAAAGCCCACAGGGTCTGTCTGCCTATTCTCCCACATTGTAAAAAAAAATCTTTCAACTGAATATTATTAAGTAATTGTTTTGTTTTGTTTACTCAACTCTTCGGTCAAAGTGTTACTTGAATTTAAAATGTTTAGTTGGCCCAAGTATAGCTCCAACATGAGAAAACTTCAAATGTGTTTTCTCAAATTGTCTCATATGTTCATTCAACTAGAAATTATTATTTGGGCATCATAACAAAAAAATGGTTAGGAACGAGTTACACAGGAAAAGGCGAAGCGATTTATCCATAGTGCACCTTTAATCTGTTCTTTAAAGGTTCCCAGAATGTTGTGAGAACATTGTGGGGACGTCACATTGTGGGGACAAAGATATGTTCCCAAAACAGTTGTGCGGATGATTCTACAATATTTATTTTAAGGTGCAAAAAAGATTCCCCTGATGTTGCACGAACGTTCCTAGAACACATTTTGTCTGTTCTTTAAAGGTTCCCAGAATGTTTCATTAGGTTGCGGGAACAGTCTGGTGGGAACATTGTTGGGACATCACAAAAGATATGTTCCCAAAACACCAAAACTCTCCAGTTGTGCGAATGATTCTTTATTTTATGATGCAAAAAACATTCACCTGAAATAATGTGGATAATTCGGAGTAATCCCAATATCATATACATTGAGTATACAAAACATTAAGAACACCTGCTCTTTCCATGACATAGACTGATCAGGTGAATCCAGGTGTTAGCTTTGATCCCTTATTGATGTCACTTGCTAAATCCACTTCAATCAGTGTAGATGAAGGGGAGGAGACCGGCTAAAGAAGGATTTTTAAGCCTTGAGACAATTGAGACATGGATTGTGTGTGTGTGCCATTCAGAGGGTGAATAGGCAAGAAAAAATATTTAAGTACCTTTGAATGGGGCATAGTAATAGGTGCTAGAAGCACCGGTTTGTGTCATGAACTGTAAAGCTGCTAGTTTTTTCCCCGCTTAATTATCAGTTTCCTGTGTGTATCAAAATGGTCCACCACTCAAAGGGCATCCAGCCAACTTTACACAACTATGGGAAGCATTGGAGTCAACATGGGCCAGCATCCCTGTGGAACGCTTTCAACACCTTGTAAAGTCAATGGCGAATTGAGGCTGTTCTGATGACAAGGGGGGGGGTGTTCCTAATGTTTGGTATACTGAGTCTGTCTAAAAGACACTTTTGGATTCAGAATTTGTCAGGATATGGTGCTTATCTACAAAACTCAAAATATGCATTGGAAATGTTCTGTATTCTGTAGAATATATATTTTCAAAAAAATGTGTCATGTAAATATACACTGCTCAAAAAAATAAAGGGAACACTTAAACAACACAATGTAACTCCAAGTCAATCACACTTCTGTGAAATCAAACTGTCCACTTAGGAAGCAACACTGATTGACAATAAATTTCACATGCTGTTGTGCAAACGGAATAGACAAAAGGTGGAAATTATAGGCAATTAGCAAGACACCCCCAATAAAGGAGTGGTTCTGCAGGTAGTGACCACAGACCACTTCTCAGTTCCTATGCTTCCTGGCTGATGTTTTGGTCACTTTTGAATGCTGGGGGTGCTTTCACTCTAGTGGTAGCATGAGACGGAGTCTACAACCCACACAAGTGGCTCAGGTAGTGCAGCTCATCCAGGATGGCACATCAATGCGAGCTGTGGCAAGAAGGTTTGCTGTGTCTGTCAGCGTAGTGTCCAGAGCATGGAGGCGCTACCAGGAAACAGGCCAGTACATCAGGAGACGTGATGACAGTACTGTGACAGTAAAGAAGTACTGTGCAGCCGTCTTCATCGAACTGGCAAAGGCTTTCGACTCTGTCAATCACCATATTCTTATCAGCAGACTCAGTAGCCTCGGTTTTTCTAATGACTGCCTTGCCTGGTTCACCAACTACTTCGCAGACAGAGTTCAGTGTGTCAAATCGGAGGGCATGTTGTCCGGTCCTCTGGCAGTCTCTATGGGGTTACCACAGGGTTAAATTCTCGGGCCGACTCTTTTCTCTGTATATATCAATGATGTTGCTCTTGCTGCGGGCAATTCCCTGATCCACCTCTACGCAGACGACACCATTCTGTATACTTCTGGCCCTTCCTTGGACACTGTGCTATCTAACCTCCAAACGAGCTTCAATGCCATACAACACTCCTTCCGTGGCCTCCAACTGCTCTTAAACGCTAGTAAAACCAAATGCATGCTTTTCAACCGGTCGCTGCCTGCACCCGCACGCCCGACTAGCATCACCACCCTGGATGGTTCCGACCTAGAATATGTGGACATCTATAAGTACCTAGGTGTCTGGCTAGACTGCAAACTCTCCTTCCAGACTCATATCAAACATCTCCAATCCAAAATCAAATCGAGAGTCGGCTTTCTATTTCGCAACAAAGCCTCCTTCACTCACGCCGCCAAACTTACCCTAGTAAAACGGACTATCCTACCGATCCTCGACTTCGGCGATGTCATCTACAAAATAGCTTCCAATACTCTACTCAGCAAACTGGATGCAGTTTATCACAGTGCCATCCGTTTTGTTACTAAAGCACCTTATACCACCCACCACTGCGACCTGTATGCTCTAGTCGGCTGGCCCTCGCTGCATGTTCGTCGTCAGACCCACTGGCTCCAGGTCATCTACAAGGCTATGCTAGGTAAAGCGCCGCCTTATCTCAATTCACTGGTCACGATGGCAACACCCACCCGTAGCACGCGCTCCAGCAGGTGTATCTCACTGATCATCCCTAAAGCCAAAACCTCATTTGGCCGCCTTTCCTTCCAGTTCTCTGCCTGCGACTGGAACGAATTGCAAAAATCTCTGAAGTTGGAGACTTTTATCTCCCTCAACAACTTTAAACATCTGCTATCTGAGCAGCTAACCGATCGCTGCAGCTGTACATAGTCCATCGGTATATTGCCCACCCAATTTACCTACCTCATCC
This sequence comes from Salvelinus namaycush, assembly GCF_016432855.1. NCBI lineage: Eukaryota > Metazoa > Chordata > Actinopteri > Salmoniformes > Salmonidae > Salvelinus > Salvelinus namaycush. Next base: position 10,885,033 of record NC_052335.1, read on the forward strand.
CCATACTGTTTTTATTTATTTACTTTTCTGCTCTTTTGCACACCAGTATCTCTATTTGCACATGATCATCTGATGATTTATCATCCCAGTGTTAATCTGCTAAATTGTAATTATCTGCTCCTATGGCCTATTTATTGCCTACCTCCTCATGCCTTTTGCACACATTGTATATAGATTCTCTTTTTTTTTTTTCCCTACTATGTTATTGACTTGTTTATTGTTTACTCCATGTGTAACTCTGTGTTGTCTGTTCACACTGCTATGCTTTATCTTGGCCAGGTCGCAGTTGAAAATGAGAACTTGTTCTCAACTAGCCTACCTGGTTAAATAAAGGTGAAAAAAATAAAAAATAAAATAAAAAAAACTATAATGTTGGCACCGTTATGATTGCGACAGCGTTAACACGCTGTTTTGAGACAAGTGTTGGAAATCGTCTTGATAAATCAATCAAGGTCAGAGTCTCAGTTTGAATATTTGTTTACAATTAGGGTGGCAAAATGTTAGCCGAATTGAGGTGAGTGTACCTGACGATAATCTTTAGTCTAGTTTTCTTGTCTAACTGTGTAATCCGAAAATCTTGCTAGCATGTTATGTAATGTAGCCTACGCTAGCCTAGTATAGCAGGTGGATAATTTAGCTTTTGACTCACGTAGTAGCCTATAGGGGCTATATCCCAACGAAAAGCCCTTGACTTGTCTGATAATCAATCAATGTGACTTTGTTTCACTGAATCTCCGTCTGTATATTTGGTTATTTGATCTCTGGCTATGCAAAAAAGTGGAGGTGGCAACTCGTCTATTAGTTTGCTAATATCTGATCAGACACATTTAGCATTCTATAGCATATACATTTCAATCACAGAAACAAACAAACAAACATAGATAAAAATCGATCACATGTACCACCGCATCAAATCCTAATGACAATCACATTCCTCAGTAATATGTGAGTCAACCAACTAAACTCCTCCAAGGGAACAAGATCATGGTGCTTCAAGCTGGTCTGGAGAGAATTCCAAGACCACGGAGCTGAGTAGCTAAAACGCTTTTTGCCGTGATCCGTTCTGATTTTAGGAACCGTTATAAGTAAGTAGGAGTGAGACCATAACTGATATATATTTTCTGACCTTATCAAAGAATAACAGAGATAAAGTGGCAGTTTTCCCAAAATGGCCTTAGGCTTCAACATTGGTGTACTATGATCTATGTACTGTAGAGTAAACGAAGACCAGCCAACAGCACTATAGAGATCACAGTGGTGTGTCAAAAGCTTTTGGTTGGTAATAAACCTAAGAGCTGCGTGAAACACATAATCAAGTGCCTTCAGGGTAGTGCTTGAGGTCTGCATATAAATGACATCACTGTAGTCCAAGACAGAGAGGAATGTACACCGTAGCAGCTCTTTCTGGCCTCCAAAGAAAAAAGAGCCTCATACCAGTAATAAAACCTGTTCTCAACCTGATCTTCTTTACCAGGTTCTCAAGATGAGTAGCTTTGCTTTGCTTCTTGCTATATGGAATTCCCTTCCAAGGTAGTAATGACATGGTTTTCAGAGTGTTTAGTATTGGAAATTAACATGTATTTTGTTTTAGAGGAATTCAGAACAAGCTTCAAGTTGTATAGATTATTTTTGGATGTTAAAAGCAGTTTAGGATTTTTCAAAAGCCAAAATCAAACTGCTGCAACTTGAATAGAGGCAGTGTCGTTCGCGTTAAACATCTACATCCACTGTCTCAACATGTCTCCCAATGTTGTTGATCTAGATAATAAACAACAGGGGACCTAAAATGGATCCTTGAGGCACACCTGAGTGCAGCTCTATGATGTCGGACTTACAACCATCTGCCTTAACACACTGGGTTCTATTTGACAGGTATTTCACAAACCACTCTAGAGCATGACCAGTGAACCCACTTCAGTCTCTGCACCAATACAGTATGGTCCACAGTGTCCCATTCCTTTGACAAATCTATGAACAAATCTGGTACACAATGCAACTTCTTATCCAGAGCACAGTAAATATCATCCAAAACCTTTCAATATTACTATAACAGTGCTGTGGCTTGTCCTGAAACCTGATTGCAAACCACACAAAATATTGTTTTCCTGGAAGTAGGCCTTAAGCTGCTTATTGACTAGGAACTCCAATACTTTTGCCAAAACAGACAATTTAGATATGGGCTTATAGTTATTCAGTAGACTGGGGTCACCTCATTTCAAAATAAGTAGGTAAAATGCTGATTCCCACAACTTGGGGATTTCATGACATTTTATAGTGAGGTTAAATGTGCATGTTTAAGGGGGAGCAATTATGTCTGCGGTTTATTGTAATAGGCGGGGGTCTAGACCATCGGGGCCAGGGGATTTGTTTGACATCAATTTCTTTCACCGCTCTACGCACCTCTGAGACAGAGAAGGAGAACCTGGAGAAGGAGTGGACGGGGGTATCAGGTCATTTCGCAGGGGACTCATTTTGACTTTTAACCCTATCAAATAATCCACCTGCATCAAGAAAATGCTGATTAAAACACTAGAGATGTTCTCAGTCACCACCTACCAGCAGTTGTTTAGAAAGCTGTGCATCTATTTTGAAGGATTATTCCGATTATCAGCAGTAGATTTGAGGTAGTTGTCTGCTTTCAGCTTTCGGGGTCAAAGCCACACCCTGATTCCAAACGCGTTTAAAAGCCATCCAATCTTCAGCCAGATCAGACCTTCTTGCTTTAGCCCACACAGCATTCCATTTCCTTATGATTTCAGCTAGTTCATCTGAGAACCAGGGTTGTCTCTGCCCTTAATTCGGTATTGTTTGAAAGGGGCATGCTTGTTGCATACATCCTGGAATGCTTTGTGGAAGTAAGAATAGGCTAATTCAACACTAGGGATGAATTCAACTCAAAATGTAAAAAACTCTGAATATCAAGCTGCTTCCAGTTCGTTTCGTGATGATACGTGGAGGTAATTGTAGCAAAATAATGGCAAGTCTATGGGGAAAACACTTAAAGTTCTTCGCATTTAAGAGGCATCAGGCCCTAAAAGCATTATCCTCATTGTAAGGTTCAAGGGTAGACAATAGCAACAATAGCAACATGTTCGTTTGTGGCTGATCAATCAATGTGAGAAATAACCATAAAAAGTTTTCTAAGACTAAAATAATATGCTTATGATGTTGTACTTCTCATAAATAGGCCTAAGCTACGGTACATAAGCTACAATGAAATACCAGTAAAGACCAAGTACACTGTAAAACCGAATAAGTTAGCAGAACTCAATACATTTGTGGCAACTAATTGCTTCGTTTTTGTTGTTATTATGAAACTTAAAAGTATTGATTGGGGCGGCAGGTAGCCTAGTGGTTAGAGCGTTGGACTAGTAACCAAAATGTTGCAAGATTGAATCCCTGAGCTGACAAGGTAAAAATCTGTCATTCTGCCCCTGAACAAGTCAGTTAACCCAATGTTCCTAGACTGTCATTGAGAATAAGAATTTGTTCTTAACTGACTTTCTTAGTTAAATAAAGGTAAAAAAATAAATAAACAGTACTCAATAATTTCTGTTAATTAATATACATTTTTGATTACAGGTAGCTTAGTTAAAGTAATTAGAATGAACTTTATTACTATGATCTAAAATAACTTAAAATATATATATATCGATTTAACTCATTATGTTTAAGTAAACGTAACACACCACTTTCAAGTAGTTTTTCTACAAACATGTTTTATGAACTTAATATTTTAGTGAAATGCTTACTTCCTAGCCATTAACCTGTAATCAATTATTGTAAGTTGCAACAACTAATATGCAAATTAAAAACTAGAACTTACTTAAATCAAAAGGTAGTTGTGCATCTAATCAAAAACTTTGTGCCAACTGATTGCGTAGGTTTTCTTTAGTAGCACTGACTCAAACAAAATAATTGCAATGTGAAAAAAAAAACATGTACAAATGAATGCTTTTAAACCAGGAATAATACGGACTTATTGTTGCAGTAACAATAACAATCAGAGTACATTTAAAGAGAATACAGTAAAAGGTTTACATGTTAGAGAACATAGTGCGGTTCCACAATTAAAGAGCACAGATTGGGGTCAATGTGGCAATGTCTCAGTGGAGGTCAGGTTTGGGTCAGTCATTTCCAATTCAGTCGATTTGGTAAGTAAACTGATATTCTAATATTTTCCTCATTGCCTCCTTTGAGGAAAATATTCGAATTTCAGTTCACTTCCTGGATTGACTGAATTTAAAATGTAATTGACCCGACCCTGACATCCACTGAGACATTGCCCCATATGTAAGCCCCAAAATCAACTTGTCAGTGCTAGGCCTATTCAAGTGCTGTGTTAATAACGGTGGACAACATGCTAATTATCTCAACGCATTTGAGCAAGGAAATAATAAGTTAAGGAAAATGGCAGATCTAAGAAGCACCATGACCTACAATTATTAGCCTACATACTGCAAAGGTTCACTTTTAAAGAGAACACATTACAGTAGCACTTCCACCATGGTTAGGGTCAATTCCTTTTCAATTCAGGAAGTAAACTAAAATTTCAATATCAATTCCAATTTTTCTCATTGCCTCCTATAAAATGAAATTAGAACTGGAATTTCAGTTCACTTCCTGAATTGAAATGGAATTGACCCCAACCCTGGTAGAGGAGCTACTGTTGTTGTAACTTTAATGTGTTACAGAGTTAATGTTTAAGTTAATTCATTGAGCTGTATCTAAAGATATTTCTTTACAGTTATTTACATATGTAATTGTATTGGTTAGTATTGAATTACACTTTTGACTGCAAGTTCCAGAATGCCTTGCGACAGGAAGTAGAGAGTGAACGCGCTAGTTAAGTGCAATTAACAGGTGATTTATGGCTCCTTTCCGCTAGCATCTTGCTGGCATTGCTCTGTAGAATCTAAAGTTTGTTAAATGTAACGTGATCAAGTATTATTACTTGATAAAGAACAAGTGATAAGTGACAACAAGTGATAAAGAAAAACCAGGATCTCAATCCACTACCAGCACGGGTGAGTGACGCTAATTCAAACAGATCACAGAGACAATCAGTAAGGTTACCAAAGTTGATTATTGAGAAATTCTATGGAGATGTCAGTATGTGGCAGGAGTTTTGGAGTCAGTATGAGACTGCTATTCACAACAATGATTCACTGTGTAATAAAGAGAAGTTTACCTATCTGAAAACATATCTCACTGGACCAGCTGCAAAGGCAGTAGCAGGACTGATGTTAACAGACAGTAACTATGATGATGCAATCGCTTTGCTTAAGAGCAGATTTGGAAGGAAAGATCTTGTGATTAGTGCTCATATGTCAAAGCTGCTGAATCTCACTCCTGTGAAGAAATCCTCTGATCTAAATGCATTGAGGCAGCTATATGATGAATGTGAAATTCAGATTAGGAGCCTGGAATCACTGGGTGTAGTGTCAGAAACCTATGGAAGCCTACTATGCCCAATCTTACTGCAGATGATTCCAGAGGACATAGCTCTTGACTATAGTCGTCAGAGGGGAGTAGATGATGAATGGAAGGTGTCTGAGATTATCAGTTTCCTACAGAAAGAGGTTCAGAGCAGGGAGAGAGCACTACAAATGACAAGATCATGCAACCAACAGAAAGAGAGCAAACCATGGAACAAGTCATGCTTCTCCAATGAAATGAAAACAAAAGGACCCAACATGCCCTCTGCTGCAGCACTGCATACAGCCAGCCAGAAGGAACAAAACTGTCTATTCTGTGACAGTGCAGACCACAAATCAGAAAACTGCCCTGACCACAATATTGCTACACGCAAAGAGAAACTAAAGAAAATGGGAAGATGCTTTGTATGTTTAGGACAGAAACACATAGCAAAATTCTGTAAAGTCAAAGATGTGTCATGTGCAACATGTGGAAGCAGACATCACGTTGCTGTGTGTACCAGTAAGAGGAGTGAGGTGCAACCCCCCTACTGTTTCTGTAGATGCTGTTGTTTCCTCAGTTATTCCCCATTCAGTGAAGATGAAACCAGATGGACAGAACACTGTGTTGCTACAAACGGAAAAGGCATGGGTAGAAGGCCCATCGGGCAGGAAGATAGCTCGTTGCTTACTAGATGGAGGCAGTCAGAGAAGCTTCATACATGAAAACCTTGTGAAGGGCTTGAAGCTACCAGTAATCAGACAAGAGGCACTCCCTCTTCACACGTTTGGCTCCTCTGCCCCAGCAACGTCCCAACGCAACACAGTGAAAGTCATCTTGGAAAATGTCTGGGACAAACAGCAGAGAATAGAGATAGAGGCAATTGAAACCCCACATGTGTGCACAGCTGTGATGAAGGTTCCTGGTGAACAGATTCGACATGAGCTCAATAGAAAGGGACTGCAGCTCGCAGACTTTCCAAGAGATGACAATGATCCTGAACTCTCTGTCCTGATAGGAGCAGACTACTACTGGCAGATAGTATCAGGCAGAGTGGAGCGACTGACGGAGACGCTGGTTGCTTTAGAGAGCACCTTTGGATGGTCGGTGCAGGGACCCGTGTTCATGTCAAGTGTCGCCGAGGCAACTTGCATGTTCATCCCACTTGATGAAGACACACTAGTCTCCAAACAACTGCATGCATTCTGGGAGCTTGAGTCTCTGGGTATTATAAGCGAGAAAACACAGAACCCAGCGGAAAACGAGGCTCTACAGAGGTTCGAGGAAACAACCACCTTCAAAGATGGGCGATACCATGTGGAGTTGCCATGGAAACAAGAAATGCCAGAACTCCAAGACAACTATAGAATCGCCAAGAAACGGTTTGAAGGTCTGAAGAAAAGACTGAAGAAGGATGTGACGTTTTACAGCAGATACAATGAAGTAGTAGAGGACTACTTACAACAAGATATGGCAGAGGACGTACCCAAGGACAACGCATCAAGTGCAGACAACGTAAAATACTACTTACCTCACCATGCAGTACTCCGAGAAGATAAGGTGACAACAAAACTGAGAGTGGTGTTTGATGCCTCGTCCCATGAAGATGGCTGTCCATCCCTCAATGACTGTCTACTCACAGGACCGAACCTGAATCCGAATCTGCTCAGCGTTCTGATAAAGTTCAGACTACATGAGATCGCATTCATGGCAGACATCAAGAAAGCTTTCCTGCAGATATCCCTAGCAGAGAGAGACAGAGACGCCGTGAGATTTCTATGGCTCACAGGCCCACCAAGGGGAGAAAATGAAGAGGAGCTGCGTGTGCTGAGGATGAAAAGAGTGGTATTTGGAGCTTCCCCAAGTCCATTTTTGCTGGCAGCTACAATCAGGAAGCACCTAAAACAATATGAAACAGAACAACCAGAAGTTGTAGAGATACTGAGAGAGTCACTCTATGTAGATGATTTCATTGCAAGTTCACGCAATGTTGAAGAGGCTTACCTTGTGACAACAACAGCAAAGCGAATGCTGTCGATTGCAGGCATGGACCTCTGCAAGTGGATGACCAACTCTCCTGAATTGAAAACAAAATGGGAGGAGAGTACGACAACTGACCACCCGTTGACGCTAGAAACACAAGGATTAGTGCTGAAGGTTTTAGGTTTAGTATGGAGACCGGAAACAGATTACTTTGTGTTTGACCTCAGGCCGCTACTGAGCATTCTAAAGCAAAAGGAAAACACAAAGAGAAGTGTTCTGCAGTCGTCTGCATGTATCTTCGACCCTCTTGGTTTCTTAACTCCCTTCACCATCAGGATCAAGTGCATGTTCCAGGAAATGTGGGAGAGGGGACTCAGCTGGGATGAAGTATTACCACCTGATCTGACACGAGAATGGCAACAGTGGTGTTCAGAACTACCCCAGTTACACCAGCTCACCATACCAAGGTGGTACAGAACAGACATGCGGCCACAGAATAGCCACACTCTGAAACTACACGTGTTCTGTGATGCAAGTGAAAGGGCTTACAGTGCAGTAGCTTACTTGCAAGGTGAGTCACAAGACAGGGAAACAACAAGTCTAGTCGCATCCAAGTCCAGGGTAGCCCCACTCAAGGAAATGACACTGCCACGCCTGGAGCTCATGGGAGCTGTGATTGGAGCGAGACTAGCAAACAACTTGATGACCACACTGAAAATGGAAGAAAAACAGATCAAAATGTGGACAGACTCGATGATCGTGCTGCATTGGATTTGCAGCTCAGCTCAGAAATGGAAACAGTTTGTTGCGAACAGAGTGACGGAGATCCAGTCCTTGACCAATCCAGAGTCATGGTCACATATTGAAGGGAAAACTAATCCAGCTGACTTCCCTAAAAGAGGACAAACTGTTCAAAACTTGACACAGAGCGAGCTATGGTGGAATGGACCCAGAATTCTGATATCACCCAATCAGTCATAGGAGACTGATGATAACAAGGTTCCAGAAGAGGTAAATGCAGAACTCAAGTCCAGTTGCCAGGTTGCTGTACAACTCGCAGCAAACAACACAGACATCACTGAACCTGTGTTGGAGCTTGAAAGGTACAGCAAACTGAAAAGAGTGTTCAGAGTCACCGCCTGGATAAAGAGATTCATGGCCAATGCTCGTACAAACATAAAGATACAAGGTGAACTGACTGCTGACGAACTGTTCGATGCAGAAAAGTACTGGATTAAGGTAACACAACAACAGAGTTTTGGACAGGAGATCAAACTACTGAAGGCAGGAAAAAGCCTAAACAATGACTGTAAAATCAGAGAACTGAAACCGTTCCTGGACGAACATGAACTACTCAGTGTAGGAGGAAGACTGCAACAGTCCAGCTTCACATTCAGAGAGCAGCACCCATGGGTTCTGCCCAACAAGTACAGATACTCAGAAATGCTGATACAGTACCACCATGAGAAGGTGATGCATTCTGGAGCAAGAGACACTCTAGTACAAATCAGAGAGCGATACTGGATCTTGCGTGCTAGGCAGCTAGTCAAGAGCACAGTGGCAAGATGTATAGTGTGCAAAAGATTCAAGGCAAGAGCCGGACAGCAGGTCACTGCGCCTTTACCAAAAGACAGAATAACTGAATCGCCACCATTTGAAGTCACAGGTATGGATTTTGCAGGACCGCTCTATGTGAAAGAAAATGGGTCTGTGAAGAAGTCATACATTGCACTGTTCACTTGTGCTGTAACCAGAGCAGTGCATTTGGAACTGGTCTCAGATCAGTCAACAGAGAAATTCATTTTAGCTCTAAAAAGATTAATCTCAAGGAGAGGATTATGCAAGGTAATCTACTCAGACAATGCAAAACGTTCAAGAGAGCTGATCAGGACTTGAAAGAGCTGTGGAAGGCAATCGAAGAGCCCCAACTCTTGGCTTTCTTCTCAGAAAGGGGCATCACCTGGAGGTTCATCGCCGAGCGAGCAGCCTGGTGGGGCGGATTCTGGGAAAGACTTGTCAGGTCAGTGAAAACATGCCTGCGAAAGGTTCTTGGGAGAGCTTCACTCAACTTTGAAGAGATTTGCACAGTCCTGACAGAGGTTGAAGCTATTCTAAATTCTAGGCCTCTGACCTTCGTGCACAATGAAGTGGATGAACCACAACCCCTGACCCCAGCACACTTCCTGGTGGGTAAACGACTAACCTCTTTGCCTCCAAAGCCATTTCCAGCTGACACTCAGCACCCAACGCTAAACAAGGAGGACATGACACGCAGATGGAAGTACAGGCAGAGACTTGTGACCAGCTTCTGGAACAGTTGGCGAAGAGACTACTTGCTGGATCTAAAGTCAGCACACCGCTGTGATACACCACAGCCCACCCCACTGAAAGCGGGTGACGTTGTACTCATAGGAGAAGATAACACACCCAGACAAACCTGGAAACTAGGAAAGATTGAGGAACTGTTTCCAGGCCGAGATGGCCTAGTTAGATCATGTTCAGTTCGTACTGCTTCAGGGACTTTGTTGAGGAGACCTATTCAGTTGATATACTGCCTAGAGATCTAGATGAACACAGTTGTTCATCGGGGGGGGAGGATGTTGTAACTTTAATGTGTTACAGAGTTAATGTTTAAGTTAATTCATTGAGCTGTGTCTAAAGATATTTCTTTACAGTTATTTACATATGTAATTGTATTGGTTGGTATTGAATTACGCTTTTGACTGCAAGTTCCAGAATGCCTTGCGACAGGAAGTAGAGAGTGAACGCGCTAGTTAAGTGCAATTAACAGGTGATTTATGGCTCCTTTCCGCTAGCATCTTGCTGGCATTGCTCTGTAGAATCTAAAGTTTGTTAAATGTAACGTGATCAAGTATTATTACTAAAAGAAGCTTTCATATCAAACCCGACGTCCCGAGTCATTACTTTGAAGATAGTTATTCTATAACTGTAATGATAATTCGGGGGTAAGAGAAAGTGTCTTTTGTGGTTCCTTTCATTTAAAAAAATGCAACAATGTCAACAAATAGTTGGGATTTATAGCAGGATTTTCTGAATGAACTCGAACGTGTTGGACAGTTCTTTCGGGTAACTGAGAGCATAAATCAGACCAAACATTACCCAGGAAAGCATCCGGCGGTCTGGGGAGGTCAATCACCACAACTTCACTCTCCAGGACAACAGAGATCTTGACCGGATTGTAGTGGACTGGATTTTCTGTGTTGTCACCAACGATTGTCAGCAGGGATACCGATGAGTCACCAACCTCTTGGTTCGTCTGATTCCAGATGAGAATACTAGACAGGTATGTTATATAGCAATATATCTACACTGACTTATGGTTGGCTAGATTGACCATACTCGCCCATCTAATCCTTTGAGAACACCTCAGGAGCTAGAGTGGGTTGATTGGGAATGGGCACAATAATACAAATTACTGGAATGACAGGAAACCTACCTAGCATGTTTTGAAAAATACGGAGACTTACTAGCGCAGCAACACAGGAAGAGCACGGAGAACAGTTGTACATCTTGTGTGGGCATCATGTGTTCCTAAAGGGATACATGAATGTACATTTTATGACATCGGTTTACTAATCTAACCTGGTACCAGAGAAAGATTTAAATATTTAGCCTTAAATCACTGAGGTCGGTATAATTAGGAACATGGTACAATGGAACCAATGGAATAGTCCCAAAAGGGCAAACTATCAGGTTCCTTTTTAAATTCTTATCAAGCCTAGTCCTGGACTAAAAAGCAAGCTCAATGGATAATCTCCATGAAATTATTTTAGTCCAGGACTAGGCTTAAACCTCTTATGGCTGCAAGCCCGAGGTCGGTACACCTATGACAACATCCCCCCCCCCCCCCCCCCCCACACTGATTAGCATCGCTAGCATAGCGTCACAATTAAATAGTAGCATCTAAATATCATTAAATCACAAGTCCAAGACACCAAATGAAAGATACAGATCTTGTGAATAAAGCCACCATTTCAGATTTTTAAAATGTTTTACAGGGAAGACAAAATATGTAAATCTATTAACTAACCACGTTAGCAAAAGACACCATTTTTCTTTGTCCACCATTTTTTCTCTCCACCAGTAGCTATCACCAATTCGGCCAAATAAAGATATTGATAGCCACTAACCAAGAAAAAACCTCATCAGATGACAGTCTGATAACATATTTATTGTATAGGATAGGTTTTGTTAGAAAAATTTGCATATTTCAGGTATAAATCATAGTTTACAATTGCACCCACCATCACAACTCGACTAGAATAAATACACAGAGCAACGTGTATTACCTAATTACTAATCATAAAACATTTCTTAAAAATACACAGCTCACAGCAATGGAAAGACACAGATCTTGTGAATTCAGACAATATTTCAGATGTTCTAAGTGTTTTACAGCGAAAACACAATAAATCGTTATATTAGCATACCACATGTGCAAACGTTACCAGAGCATTGATTCTAGCCAAAGAGAGCGATAACGTAATCATCGCCAAAATATATTAATTTTTTCACTAACCTTCTCAGAATTCTTCCGATGACACTCCTGTAACATCATATTACAACATACATATAGAGTTTGTTCGAAAATGTGCATATTTAGCCACAAAAAAACGTGGTTATACAATGACAAAACTAGCAAAACTAGCCTGAAAATGTCGGGCGCCATATTTGACAGTGATCTTGTCTCATGATTAACTATTCATAAACTTGACTAAAAAAATATAAGTTGGACAGCTATCGAAAGACAAATTAGTTCTTAATGCAATCGCTGAATTACATTTCTAAAATTATCCTTACTGTGCAATACAGGGTTCGCCAAGCGAAGCTATACCAAAGAAAATGGCGGAATATGCGTTTAAAATTTTTCGACAGAACAACGATTTATCATCTTAAATATTTCTTACTATGAGGTGATCTTCCATCAGAATCTTGGGCAATGTATCCTTTCTTGGGTCTAATCTTCTTTTGGTCGAAAGATGTCCTCTTGTCCGTCGAAATGCCCACTAACGTTCGACCGGTACTGGAAACGTGCCCAAAGCTTCAAAGTGCATCACTAAGAATTGCCTCAAAATCGCACTAAACGGATATAAATTGCTATAAAACGGTTTAAATTAACTACCTTATGATGTCTTTAACACCTATAACGAGTAAAAACATGACCGGCGAAATATTACTGGCTAAACCCAAGCTTGGAAAGAGAGCAGGTCCAACGTCCATCGTGCGTCAGGCGCAGCAGGAAAAGAACGGTACATCCGGTCTTTGGCGTTTTATACAGGCCCTGATTGCGCAATCGACTCCATTCAAATTGTCACCTCTTACTGACATCTAGAGGAAGGCGTAGGCAGTGTTTGTAGCATCATAGCCTTCACAGGGACTTATGAACTGACCTGGGAGCAGGGGCCAAGATTTCTGAAATCTCACTCCATATCAGGAAAAGTGCTGTAGAATGAGTTCTGTTCCACTCAGAGACATAATTCAAAGGGCTATAGAAACTAGAGAGTGTTTTCTATCCAATAATAACAATAATATGCATATTGTACGAGCAAGAATTGAGTACGAGGCCGTTTGAAATGGGCACCTTAAACAGAGCTACTCAATACTGCCCCTGCAGCCATAAAAAGTTAATCTGTGTCTGGGACATCTCCCCTCAAGGTTTAATAAGTAGTTGATATTTGCATTAGACCAAGATCTGAATTCAGTATAATGTGGAGTCCTCTGTCTTACCTGTAGATCATGACACCTCAGAATGTCAACCAAAGCGTCAGCAGTCCTTCCAGTCTTCGATGCCATCTGTCTGTACAAGGTCATTAACTGAGGGGTGTGACGGTCAATCTCAGCATAGAAGATGTTTGGCAGGTTCTGGTTTGTAATTCGCTGGAACTCTGCATACACCTACACTTGGAATAGACAGACAACAAAGGACAGTATTTAGAAGTTATCACAAGTTTGGAATACTGTATCACAATTTAATTCAGTAGAACAAATATATTAATACTGCATTGCAATTTTACCTGCGACTCCATGCTCAGAGCAGTCCAGAGATCAAGGAACTCCTTTACAATTTGAGTGTCGGTGACTATACCCTGGCGCCGCAGGGCGAATGTGGTCTGCATCTTCCTATCGAACAGGGGTAAGTTCCTTTCCGTCTTCTGAACTTCTTGGACCATTTCCTGTCTCAGCGTTTTAAGACTCCCCGAGTCCTTTCCAAAGGGGAAGTTTGGCAGGAAGTTCACTTCAGCCCACTTACCTAGGTCTCTTTATGTTTGAGTGCGGTGGTTCATTCTCTGGATTGCTTCTCCTTCTTTTTCCTGTGTTTACGGAGACCTGACATCCTGCTCTCTTCATCTTGGTTCTGTAGTTATCCATATTGAATTTGATGCTGTTCTTCCATCGATTCCACTCAGTCTCAGATTCTGCCTCTTTTAGACAGGGGTGTTTCGAAACAAGAGCTTCAACTGACTTTAGCTAGCTAACATTAGCTCTAGCCAGCTAACCTACCTGGTGCCTAGCTAAGTAGCTAACATTAGCCCTGCCTGGCACTTGCCAGGTAACCAGATTACTAGCTTGACAGATATCCATTCGATGTTTGACAAAGCATACAGGCACAACACAGTTAAAAATCATTAATACATTTTTACCATTAAGAAAGTATCCACTGTCGTAGGGACCATCCACGATGTTGGAAAGATTTTGAAATGCCACATGCTTGCCTTTGAACATCGACGTACACTACCTGTCAAAAGTTTTAGAACACCTACTCATTCAAGAGTTTTTCTTTATTTTTACTATTTTCTACATTGTAGAATACTAAGGAAGACATCAAAACTATGAAATAACACATATAGAATCATGTAATAACCAAAAAAGTTTTAAACAAATCAGAATATATTTTACTTGAGTATAATATATATTTGAGATTCTTCAAATAGCCACCCTGTGGAAAAATGGCGCCGGAGGAGATGGCCGCCGTTTCACGGTCTCCTAACCAATTGTGCTATTATGTGTGTTTTTTTGCGATATTTGTAAATTATTTTGTACATAATGTTTCTGCAACCCATATCTTACAGCAGAAAAGAGCTTCTGGATATCAGGACAGCGATCCCTCACCTCGGATTAGACAAAGAGTTTTTCAACAACAACAATAACAACAAGCAGGACTCACAGGATATTCTCCAAACACCCCGCAGGGCAGACATCCCAGTTATTCTCCAAACACCCCGCAGGGCAGACATCCCAGTTATTCTCCAAACACCCCACAGGGCAGACATCCCAATTATTCTCCAAACACCCCGCAGGGCAGACATCCCAGTTATTCTCCAAACACCCCGCAGGGCAGACATCCCAATTATTCTCCAAACACCCCACAGGGCAGACATCCCAATTATTCTCCAAACACCCCGCAGGGCAGACATCCCAATTATTCTCCAAACACCCCGCAGGGCAGACATCCCAATTATTCTCTAAACACCCCGCAGGGCAGACATCCCAATTATTCTCCAAACACCCCGCAGGGCAGACATCCCAATTATTCTCTAAACACCCCGCAGGGCAGACATCCCAATTATTCTCCAAACACCCCGCAGGGCAGACATCCCAATTATTCTCCAAACACCCCGCAGGGCAGACATCCCAATTATTCTCCAAACACCCCGCAGGGCAGACATCCCAATTATTCTCCAAACACCCCGCAGGGCAGACATCCCAATTATTCTCCAAACACCCCGCAGGGCAGACATCCCAATTATTCGCATAAGGAAGCGACGCAGAGGAAGTAGAGCCGGATGCCTCGTCCGGATCCGCAGAAGGCGAGTAGGAAAGCTGCCGTTACCGTCAATATTACTCGCCAACGTGCAATCATTGGACAATAAACTAGACGAGGTACGATCACGAATATCCTTCCAACGGGACATCAAAAACTGTAATATCCTATGTTTCACGGAATCGTGGCTGAATGACGACATGGATATTCAGCTAGCGGGATACACGCTGCACCGGCAAGATAGAACAGCACACTCCGGTAAGACGAAGGGGGGCGGTCTGTGCATATTTGTAAACAACAGCTGGTGCACGAAATCTAAGGAAGTCTCTAGATTTTGCTCACCTGAAGTAGAGTATATTGTGATAAATTGCAGTCCACACTACTTGCCTAGAGAGTTCTCAGCACTTTTTGTGGCTGTTTATAAGGAAATAAGCAAACAGGAAACCACTCACCGAGGCGGCGCTCCTAGTGGCCGGAGACTTTAATGCAGGGAAACTTAAATCAGTTCTACCAAATCTCTATCAACATGTTAAATCTGTGTACAGTGAGTGCAAATGTAGAAGATTAGGGAGGTACGGCAATAAATAGGCCCTAGAGGCGAAATATTTACAATTAAGCATTATTACTGGATTGACAGATGTGCAGATGATGATGTGCAAGAAGAGATATTGGGGTGCGAAAGAGCAAGAGGGTAAGTAATACTATGGGGATGAGGTAGTCGGGTGTGCTATTTACAGATTGGCTGTGTACACGTACAGTGATCGGTAAGCTGCTCCGACAGCTGATGCTTAAAGTTAGAGAGGGAGATGTAAGACTCCAGCTTCAGAGATTTTTGCAATTCGTTCCAGTCATTGGCAGCAGAGAACTGAATGGAAAGGCGGCCAAAGGAGTGTTGGCTTTGGGGATGACCAGTGAAATATACCTGCTGGAGCGCGTGCTACGGGTGGGTGTTGCTATGGTGACCAGTGAGCTGAGATAAGGCGGGGCTTTACCTAAAAAAGACTTATAGATGACCTGGAGCCAGTGGGTTTGGCGAATGATATGTAGTGAGGGCCAGCCAACGAGAGCATACAGGTCGCAGTGGTGGGTAGTATATGGGGCTTTGGTGATAAAAAGAATGGCACTGTGATAGACTGCATCCAATTTGCTGAGTGTTGGGGGCTATTTTGTAAATGACATCGCCGAAGTCAAGGATCGATAGGATGGTCAGTTTTACGAGGGTATGTTTGGCGGCATGAGTGAAGGAGGCTTTGTTGCTAAATAGGAAGCCGATTCTGGATTTAATTTTGGATTGGAGATGCTTAATGTGAATTTGGAAGGAGAGTTTACAGTCTAACGAGACACCTAGGTTTTTGTAGTTGTCCACATATTCTAGGTCAGAACCGTCCAGAGTAGTGATGCTAGTCAGACGGGAGGGTGCGGGCAGCAATCGGTTGAAGAGCATGCACTTAGTTTTACTAGCATTTAAAAGCAGTTGGATGCCACGGAAGGAGTGTTGTATGGCGTTGAAGCTCGAACTCTTAATGATCGGCTATGAAAAGCCAACTGACATTTATTCCTGATTATTATTTGACCATGCTTGTCATTTATGAACATTTTGAACATCTTGGCTCTCTCTAATTCTCTCCTTCTCTCTTTCTTTCTCTCTCTCGGAGGAACTGAGCCCTAGGACCATACGTCAGGACTACCGGGCATGATGACTCCTTGCTGTCCCCAGTCCACCTGGCCTTGCTGCTGTCCCAGTTTCAACTGTTCTGCCTGCGGTTATGGAACCCCTACCTGTCCCAGACCTGCTGTTTTCAACTCTTAATTATCGGCTATGAAAAGCCAACTGACATTTATTCCTGATTATTATTTGACCATGCTTGTCATTTATGAACATTTTGAACATCTTGGCCATGTTCTGTTATAATCTCCACCCGGCACAGCCAGAAGAGGACTGGCCACCCCTCATAGCGTGGTTCCTCTCTAGGTTTCTTCCTAGGTTTTGGCCTTTCTAGGGAGTTTTTCCTAGCCACCGTGCTTCTACACCTGCATTGCTTGCTGTTTGGGGTTTTAGGCTGGGTTTCTGTACAGCACTTCGAGATATTAGCTGATGTACGAAGGGCTATATAAAATAAACTTGATTGATTGATTGGTTTGGAGGTTTGTTAGCACAGTGTCCAAGAAGGGCCAGATGTATACAGAATGGTGTCGTCTGCGTAGAGGTTGATCAGAGAATCACCAGCAGCAAGAGCGACATCATTGATATATATATAGAGAAAAGAGTCGGCCCGAGAATTGAACCCTGTGGCACCCTCATAGAGACTGACAGATGTCCAGACATCAGGCCCTCCGATTTGACACACTGAACTCTATCTGAGAAGTAGTTGGTGAACCTAGGCGAGGCACTCATTTGAGAAGCCAAGGCTATTGAGTCTGCTGATAAGAATGCGATGATTGACAGAGTCGAAAAGCCTTGGCCAGGTCGATGAATACGGCTACACAGTACTGTATTTTATTGATGGCGGTTATGATAACGTTTAGGACCTTGAGCGTGGCTGAGGTGCACCCGTGACCAGCTCGGAAACCAGATTTCATAGTGGAGAAGGTACGGTGGGATTCGAAATGGTTGGTGATCTGTTTATTAACTTGGCCTTCGATGATTTTAGAAAGGCAGGGCAGGATGGATATAGGTCTATAACAGTTTGGATCTAGAGTGTCTCCTCCTTTGAAGAGGGGGATGACCGCGGCAGCTTTTCAATCTTTGGGCATCTCAGACGATACGAAAGAGAGGTTGAACAGGCTATTATAGGATATATTTATATGCTGCGTACTTCTGAGTCCATATTTACAAAGTGTCCAACACTAAGAGTTCTGATCTAGGATCACTTTTGCTTTTCAGATCATTAAAATTAAGACAGGGGGACCATATCAAGTGACTCAAAGTAGGAATTATATTCGGTGTGTTTTTTTAAGTTAAACAGTCCATTTTTACACAATGGTATTTTTTTTTACAGTGAGTCTAAATTCTAAATTTCTGACTGAATTTATAAATCTGGACGAAATAAAGACATCCTCTCTTTTATACTGAACAAAAATATAAATGCAACATGTGAAGTGTTGGTACCATGTTTAATGAGCTGAAATAAAACATCCCAGACATTTTACATATGCACAAAAAGCATATTTATGTAAAACAAAATGTGCAGAAATGTGTTAACACCCCTGTTAGTCAGCATTTCTTCTTTGCCAAGATAATCCATCCACCTGACAGATGTGGCATATAGAGAAGCTGATTAAACAGCATGATCATTACACAGGTGCACCTTGTCCTGTGGACAATACAAGGCCACTCTAAAATGGGCAGTTTTGTCACACAACACGATGCCACAGATGTCTCGAGCTGTTGCCTGAGAAATTAATATTAATTTCTCTACCGTAAGCTGACTCCAACATCATTTTAGAGAATTTGGCAGTACGTTCAACCGGCCTCACAACTGCAGACCATGTGTATGGCGTCATGTGGGCGAGCGGTTTGCTGATGTCAACGTTGTGAACAAAGTGCCCCATGGTGGCGATGGGGTTAAGGTATGTGCAGGCATAAGCTATGTCCCCACAATGTTTCCACCAGACTGTTCCCACAACCTAAAGAAACATGCTGGGAACATTTTAAAGAACAAACTAAATGTGTTCCGGGAACATCAGGTGAATGTTTTATACCAAAATTCTATAATCATCATTACAACTGGACAGAGTTTGTGTTATGAGAAAATTTGCCGCAACCTAAGGAATGTTCTGGCAACTTTCACTTTACCAATTTTGGTTTACTGGGAAGATTACATTGTGCATGTTTATTTAAACAGTCATTTATATTCAACATCTTCTTAACTGGGATTTGTACGTACAACCTCTTGGTTCACAGCATTCCAATCTTCTTGCTACGCCACCATGTCTGTTTCAAGAACTGAGTTTACCTGTATTGCTATACTTTGCACTTGAAAGTAAATATCAGCTCTGTTAAAAGTACATCCCCAAAGCCAGGACCTCCTTTGGCCGCCTTTCCTCCCAGTTCTCTGCTGCCAGTGACTGGATCGAATTGCAAAAATCGCTGAAGCTGGAGACTTACATTTCCCTCACTAACTTTAAACATCAGCTATCTGAGCAGCTAACCGATCGCTGCAGCTGTACATAGCCCATCTGTAAATAGCCCACCCAATCTACCTACCTCATCCCCATATTGTTTTTATTTACTTTCTGCTCTTTTGCACACCAGTATCACTTCTTGCACATCATCATCTGCTCATCTATCACTCTCGTGTTAATCTGCTAAATTGTAATTACTTCGCTACTATGGCCTATTTATTGCCTTACCTCCTCACGCCATTTGCACACAGTATATAGACTTTCTTTTTTTTCTATTGTGTTATTGACTGTACGCTTGTTTATTCCATGTGTAACTCTGTTTTGTTGTTTGTGTCGTACTGCTTTGCTTTATCTTGGCCAGGTCGCAGTTGTAAATGAGAACTTGTTCTCAACTAGCCTACCTGGTTAAATAAAGGTGAAATATATATATATATATTTTTTTTTTAATTCAGGAAAAACAATTGCATTTATCATAGTGATTAAGGAGTAACATTAAAACAGAATAATATGCCCCACCAACAGTAGACAACAGAAAAACCTGAAATACTTAAATAAGTAAATCAAATCAATATGGAGAGAATAATCAAGGTGACTGATAACTGGCACAGGCATGGTACCGTAGCAGGATCCTAGGTGAGGACCTGTTGAATAATAATTACTGTATAATTGAACATGGACAATGTAATTATGTATGTCAACATGTGTCAAATATGTATGTTAAAAGTACTGTGTGTGTAACAATGTTGCACAGACTTTTTTTTAGTTAAAATGCCCAAATAATCATGTTTAGTTGAATGAAATATGAGACAAGTTGAGCAAACACATAATTTGAAATGGACTTTTGCCAACGTTTTCTCAATTTATAGCTAAGTTTGGGCAAATTTTGGGGGGATTTTGTAACACGTGTAGCCAGTTACTTAGTAATGATTAGTTGAAACAACTAGATTTGTATTTGTTATTTTTTTTATTTACAGTGCATGTTAACTCAGTGACTAGCGGAGAGTTGTAGTTATCTCACAGGGAGACTGTGATATATCCCTGGTGGGTTCTGGGTAAAGGAGTTTGACATGGCTTCATATCGAACACACACGTTGTGGTTTAAGATTAAAAATGGAAGCATGAGTAATGATTATGTCTTGCCAGAGGACACGTGTGTGTGTGCGTGTGTGTATGTGCACAAGTGTATGTGTGTGTAAGTGTGTGTGTAAGTGTGCATGGGTACTTGTGCTCAGGAGGTTTCCCACACTGAGGATGTGACTGATTTGGGTCACTGAAATTAATTGAGCCATGCTGGTTTTTAGAGATGAGAAACTGCTGTATATGTGTGTCTGTGCTATGTAGCACACTGGACTTATGGCTTTCTTTTTCGGTCTCTTTTTATGCGTCTGTGTGCCTGTGTATGTGTGCGTGCGTGTGTGTGTGCAGGTCTATCATGACAGACCTGTACTACCTCAGCCAGGCTGATGGAGTGGGAGACTGGAGAGTGAAGGAGGCCAGGGACCTGTCTAACCTGGTGCAGAGCAGGATCACCTACCTACAGGTATACACACACACAGACACAAACACAACACACACACATGCACACACACACACTCTTTCTCACACCTGCTCTTCTCTACCTAACACAAGCCAAACCTGTCAGAATCACCATAGATGAAACACATTGTGTCTAAGGGTCTGACTGCTGTCTAATGACTGTATATCATGTATCCTGGCACACACACACACCCACCATCCTCCAACCCTATCCACTTTCTGTTATCCACTCATATACCCTCCACTCCCAGTGACCCAGGAGTCTCCCCTCAGCCCTCCTCCCTTCCCCAGTTTGCATGCAGCAGGCCTGGGGTGGGGCTGTGCGGCGCTGGGGCCTGCAGCATTAATGAGCCTTGGTGTTTGATGAAGAGAGCCAGAGTGAGTGTGGCTGGGAGGAGACACCATAGCTAACAGCTGCTGTCACCACCGCTGAGGGATCACACAGCTCCAGCGGCCGCCATCACTAATTCATCACCCACACACAGTCCTCACAGGCTGGCAGACACACAAACACACACACACACTTAGGGAGCCAGGGACCCGTCTACCTCTTACACTTCTGTCAGTAACATCAATCCCAGGTCTACAAACACACACAGACACACACAGATGTGCATGACCACACATACACACTCCTGCGCACACACACACACACACACACACACACCACCCTTCCCCCACCCCCCCCCCGCACTCCCACCCCACCAACCTCAGCCCCTGCGCCCTTCGGTCCCTGGCCCGGCTGACTCCATCAACGTGTCTCTCTGTCTGTCTGTCTGTCTGTCTCACTGCGCACTCTTCAATGAGAACACAGTGGCCTTTACTTGGTGTCCCTTTGTTCAGTGTCACACAGTACCACCTTGTGACAAACACACACAGTACCTCCTCCATTTTCAGCCTTCCACTTTCACTTGTTCTTCTATAGCACATCATCAGCTCTGAACCAGCTGATTATAGGTCATATATAATATGAGTCACCCTCGCTCTCTCTATCTCTTTCTTCCTCACTCACTCACATGCACATTTTCAGTCTTCTGTATTTTAACTAGAAAATGCAGTTTTTGAAGGGCTACTTAACCTACGGGTCAGCCTTGGTATTTCACTCTCTCCATAATTACCATTGAACTTTGTCTCCTAGCACATCTGAATCGCATGAATCTGTCATTTTTAAACAACCAAAGTAGTTCAGAGTTTGTGCGCTTATGGTTGTCCGTCGTTCTGATTTAACGCCATGCTCCAAAAGAGATGGGCTCGCTGGTGTAAAACTGCCTTTCAAGTCGTTGTTGTTGAGACTCGCGACAACACACCAGATTAGTAGTATTTAAATCAAACGTAGTTTACAATAGTTCAATCAGGAAGGCTGGTGTGAATGCTTGTTTATAATCATCCAGTAAGCATAACATAATCCACTTCATTTCCAATTATACTGGCATAGTCGGATTGAATACAAATGTACACTATATATACAAAAGTATGTGGACACCCCTTCAAATTAGGCCAAACAAGCTCACAGAACGGGACCGCCAAGGGCTGAAGCGCATAACGCGTAAAAATCTGTTCTCGGTTGCAACACTCACTACCGAGTTCCAAACTACATCTGGAAGCAACGTCAGCACAAGAACTGTTCGACGGGTGCTTCATGAAATGGGTTTCCATGGCCGAGCAGCTGGACACAGGCCTAAGATCTGCTTCCAACTTTGTGGCAACAGTTTGGGGAAGGCCCGTTCCTGTTTCAGCATGACAATGCCCCCGTGCACAAAGCGATATCCAAATAGAAACAGCTTGTTGAAATCGCTGTGGAAGAACTTGATTGGCCGGTTCAAAACCCTGACCTCAACCCCATTGAACACCTTTGGGATGAATTGGAACGCTGACTGTGAGCCAGGCCCAATTGCCCAACATCAGTGCCCGACCTCACTAATGCTCTTGGGGCTGAAAGGAAGCAAGTCCCCACTGCAATGTTCCAGCGTCTAGTGGAAAGCCTTCCCAGAAGAGTGGAGGCTGTTATAGCAACAAAGGGGGGACCAACTCCATATTAATGCCCATGATTTTGGAATGAGATGTTCGATGAGCTGGTGTCCACATACTTTTGGTCATGTAGTGTATCATCAACACAGAATCTTGCCTCTTCTCCTCTTTCCTATTAGCCATCTGCGGAATCTCATTCAACCTATTTACCTTATAGCATATAAGCATGGCACAATAATACACATTCCTCACACTTGCTGTTTAACCTACCACTCCTGCAATTATCACTTACCCATGTTCTCCCACTTGCTGTTTTTCAGCAACAGTTTCGACAACCATCCTCCTCCCCACCACCAACAGCTATAATAACCTTTATGCCCGTCATTGGAACTCCTTTCCCCCAGCGGAGGTGTTTCAATGCCAAAAGCCTCGCATAGGGCTACCTGCCATCACATCATCTGAGACAAGGCCACTCACCAAACAATTTAATAAAATGTCATATTACATTCCGTCTTTGTTATTTATTCAGTAAAGCCTGTACTTGATTCAACTGTAAGTGTGATACCTACGGGGCCAATATGGAGAAGAGGAGCGATATTTACCTCAAACACACACAAACACACAAGCACACAGAGAGATTCCTCAAAGGAAATCTTCCCAGTGGCTTGTGTGTTGCTTCGTTGACATCTGCTTGTGTTGTTCAGGTTATTATTGAATGTCGGCGGTAATACATTTGGAACATGAAGGAACATTAGCTCTCCTCTAGTTTTTAAACAGACAAGCGGTGTGATAATGTTAGCACTTGCCAGACGCCTTGCCGCCATGATCACCGCCAACCAGCTTCAGCTGTGACAGCCTAATGAGCAAAACACTCGCAATGCAGAGTAAATTGCTATTTAGAAAGATGTTGGCACAAGTGGGAGCGGAGTGAGGAGAAGAAGATGGGGAACCAAAGATGGTAGATAAATTAAGATAGTTCACTCAGGCCATTTACTCTGGATCACTGCTACTCTAACTTCCGCGATGCATACAAAGCCCTCCTCTCCCGCCCTCCCTTCGGCAAATCTGACCACGACTCCATTTTGCTCCTCCCTTCCTATAGGCAGAAACTCAAACAGGATGTACCCGTGACAAGGACTATTCAACACTGGTCTGACCAATCGGAATCCACACTTCAAGATTGTTTTGATCACATGGACTGGGGCATGTTCCGGGTAGCCTCAGAGAATAATATAGATTTATACACTTATTCGGTGAGTAAGTTTATAAGGAAGTGCATAGGAGATGTTGTACCCACTGTGACTATTAAAACCTACCCTAACCAGAAACCGTGGATAGATGGTGGTATTCGCGCAAAACTGAAAGCACGAACCACCACATTTAATCATGGTAAGTTGACTAGGAATATGGTCGAATACAAACAGTGTAGTCATTCCCTTCGCAAGGCAATCAAACAAGCGAAATGTCAGTATAGAGACAAAGTGGAATCACAATTCAACGGCTCAGACACGAGACGAATATGGCAGGGTCTACAGACAATCACGGACTACAAAAAGAAAACCAGCCATGTCACGGACACCGACGTCTTGCTTCCAGACAATCTAAAACCATCTTTGCCCGCTTTGAGGATTACACCGACGCAGCCCAGTACCAAGGACTGTAGGCTCTCCTTCTCCGTGGCCAACGTGAGTAAGACATTTAAACGTGTTAAACCTCGCAAGGCTGCCGGCCCAGACAGCATCCCTAGCCGCTTTCTCAGAGCATGCGGAGACCAGCTGGCTGGTGTGTTTACGGACATATTCGATCTCTCTCTATCTCAGTATGCTGTCCCCACAGGCCGCCCCCAGGTGGTGAAGGTAGGAAACAACATCTCCACTTTTCTGATCCTCAACACTAGAGCCCCACAAGGGTGCATGCTTAGCCCGCTCCTGTACTCCCTGTTCACCCATGACTACGTGGCCATGCACGCCTCCAACTCAATCATCAAGTTTGCAGACGACACAACAGCAGTAGGCTTGATTACCAACAACGACGAGACAGCCTATAGGGAGGAGGTGAGGGCACTCAGAGTGTGGTGTCAGGAAAACAACCTCTCACTCAACGTCAACAAAACAAAGGAGATGATTGTGGACTTCAGGAAACAGCAGAGGGAGCACCCCCCTATCCACATCGATGGGTGGAAAGTTTTAAGTTCCTCGGCTTACACATCACGGACAAACTGAAATGGTCCACCCACACAGACAGTGTGGTGAAGAAAGTACAATAGGGCCTCTTCAACCTCAGGAGGCTGAAGAAATTTGGCTTGTCACCTAAAACCCTCACAAACTTTTACAGATGTATAATTGAGAGCATCCTGTCGGGCTGCATCACCGCCTGGTACGGCAACTGCTCCAACCATAACCGCAGGGGACTCCAGAGGGTGGTGCGGTCGGTACAACACATCACTGGGAGAAAACTACCTGCCCTCCAGGACACCTACAGCACCCGATATCACAGGAAAGCCAAAAAGTTCATCAAGACCAACAACCACCTCGCTGCCACCCAGAAGGCGAGGTCAGTACAGATGCATCAATGCTGGGGCCGAGAGACTGGAAAATAGCTTCTATCTCAGAAACTCAAACAGGATGTCAAACAGCCATCACTAACACAGTGAGGCTGCTGCCTACATACAGACTTGAAATCATTGGCCACTTTAATAAATGGATAACTCCTCACTTTAATAATGTTTACATATCTCGCATTACACGCATTACTCATCTCATATGTATATACTGTATTTTATACCATCTTTTGCATTTTGCCTATGCTCTGTCATTGCTCATCCATATATTTCTATGTATATATTCTTATTCCTTTCCTTTACTTAGATTTGTGTGTATTAGGTAGTTGTTGAAGAATTGTTAGATTACTTGTTAGATATTGCTGCCCTGTCGGAACTAGAAGCACAAGCATTTCGCTACACTCGCAATAGCATCTGCTAACCATGTGTATGTGACCAATAAAAATTGATTTGATTGAAAACATTTTTTAGTTCCTGTCTACTTAAGGGGGTGGCTCTCCCATAGACACCAATGCGATAGCAGCTGGGTCTGGTCTACTTAGTTTATTGACTTCCATTGAAACAGAAATAATGAGGGAGTGGGATATCTCGCTTCCTCTTCTGTCTCTGTGGGGCACGACGCAGCCCCGTATGGCATCATTTTGCCACCGCTCGTCTGATGAGGTGTAGTTGAAAACGGTGGAATGGTCTCGTGATTTACAGGTGCCATTTTGAGGGAAT
Organism: Salvelinus namaycush; assembly: GCF_016432855.1. Lineage (NCBI taxonomy): Eukaryota > Metazoa > Chordata > Actinopteri > Salmoniformes > Salmonidae > Salvelinus > Salvelinus namaycush. Next base: position 10,911,126 of record NC_052335.1, read on the forward strand.
GCTTTTTTTCTCTCGCTCATATTTTGGGAAATCTCTTTGTTATGAGAGACAGAGAGGGGAAGAGAGTGAAAGAGAGCGAGAGATATAGGCAAATTGTGTTATCATAAGTTAGAGAACAACGCTCAGAAAGCTATTTCGGGCCCCCAAGAGGTCAAGTGGTCAAATGTATGTTCTTACACCCATATGTCTCTCTCCCCCATCCACCTCTGTCGTTTTCTTCACTCCCTCTCTCTCCGTTCCGTCTTTATCTGTCTCTCTCTCCCTCTCATCCTCCCTCTCTCTACCTCTACCTCTCCCTCCCCCCTAATCAGAATCCCCAGGACTGCAGCAAGGCACGTAAGCTGGTGTGTAACATCAACAAGGGCTGTGGCTATGGCTGTCAGCTGCACCACGTGGTCTACTGCTTCATGATCGCCTATGGCACCCAGCGCACCCTCATCCTGGAGTCCCACAACTGGCGCTACGCCACGGGTGGCTGGGAGACCGTCTTCCACCCCGTCAGCAACTCCTGTACCGACCGTACCGGGGTGTCTACAGGGCACTGGTCAGGTAGGCACGGTGCGCGCTGTCTGGTGAGCAGCCAGGTTTGGCCCGGTTCTATAGCTACGGTTGGACCATTGAGGTATCTGCATTATGGTGCATTTACATTTTTTATTTTAGTTATTTCTTTAACCTTTATTTAACTAGGCAAGTCAGTTAATAACAAATTCTTATTTACAATGACGGCCTATCCCAGCCAAACCTGGACGAAGCTGGACCAATTGTGCGCCGCCCTATGGGACTCCCAATCACGGCCGGATGTGATGCAGCCTGGATTCAAACCAGGGACTGCAGTGACGCCTGCAATACTAACATAATTGACACATCCTGTTTGCAACAAGGCAATAAAGTAACACTGCAAAAAATGTGGCAAAGCAATTAACATTTTGTCCTGAACACAAAGTGTTATGTTTGGGGAAAATGCAATACAACACATTACTAGTGGTACTACTTATGTAGGTTTTTGTGGTATCTGTACTTCACGTTACTATTTAGATTTTTGACAACTTTTACTTTTACTTCTCTACATTCCTAAAGAAAATAATGTACTTTTTATTCAATACATTTTCCCTGACACACAAAAGTACTCGTTACATTTTAAATGCTTAGCAGGACAGAGAACATCCCTGGTCATCCCTAATGCCTCTGATCTGGCGGACTCATTAAACACAAATGCTTTGTTTGTAAATGATGTCTGAGTGTTGAAGTGTGCCTCTGGCTATTCATACATTTAAAAAAACAAGAAAATTGTGCCATCTGCTTTGCTTAATATAAGGAATTTTGTATTATTCACACTTTGACTTTTACTTTTGATACTTAAGTATATTTTAGCAATTACATTTACTTTTGATACTTAAGTATATTTAAAACCAAATACTTTTAGACTTTTACTCAAGTAGTATTTTACTGGGTGACTTTCACTTTTACTTGAGTCATTTTCTATTAAGGTATCTTTATTTTTACTCAAGTATGACAATTGGACACTTTTTCCCCCGCTGCACATTACTTAGTACCACTCTGCATATTTTTAAGCATAGTGGTGGCTGCATAATCTTATGGCTATGCTTGTAATCGTTAAGGACTGAGGAGTTTTTCAGGATAAAAATAAACAGAATGGGGCAAAGCACAGGCAAAATCCTAGAGGAAAATCTGTTTCAGTCTGCTTTCCACCAGACCCTGGAAGATTCATTCACCTTTCAGCAGGACAATAACCTAAAACACAAGGGCAAATCTACACTGGAGTTGCTTAGCAAGAAGACGGTGAATGTTCCTGAGTTGCAGTTTTGACCTAAATCTGTTCAACAATCTATGGCAAGACCTGAAAATGGTTGTCTAGCAATGATCAACAACCAATTTGACAGAGCTTGAAGAATTTTTAAAAAGAATAATGGGCAAATGTTGCACAATCCACGTATGGAAAGCTCTTAGACATGTACCCAGCAAGACTCTGAGCTGTAAAGTGATTTTAACATGTACAGTTGAGGTCGGAAGTTTACATACACTTAGGTTGGAGTCATTAAAACTCATTTTTCAACCACTCCACAAATTTCTTGTTAACTAACTATAGTTTTGGCAAGTCAGTTAGGACATCTACTTTGTGCATGACACAAGTAATTTTTACAACAATTGTTTAAAGACAGATTATTTCACTTATAATTCACTATATCACAATTCCAATTGTTCAGAAGTTTACATACAATAAGTTGACTGTGCCTTTAATGATGTATTGGCTTTAGAAGCTTTTGATAGGCTAATTGACATAATTTGAGTCAATTGGAAGTGTATCTGTGGGATGTATTTCAAGGCCTACCTTCAAACTCAGTTGCTCTTTGCTCGACATCATGGGAAAATCAAAAGAAATCCGCCAAGACGTCAGAAAAAAATTGAAGACCTCCACAAGTCTGGTTCAGTAAAACGAGTCCTATATCGACATAAGCTGAAAGGTCGCTCAGCAAGGAAGAAGCCACTGCTCCAAAACCGGCATAAAAAAAGCCAGATTACGGTTTGCAACTGCACATGGGGACAAAGATTTTCAATAATCTGATGAAACTATATTGAAAAAACATACTTTACGATGATATGGTCACATGTATCAAATAAAATCAAAGCCGGAGATATTAGTTGACTATAACGGCAGCTAAACAGAAGGCAAATCCATGTCCCCCTGCGCGCTCTCTAGAAAACCGGAAATGAGGGACACGTCATACAAAGAGGATTTATTCCACTTCAGACCAAGATAAACACGAAATTTCTTCTCTCACCGCCTCTTGACATCCAGGGGAAGGTGTATGAAGTGCACGTAGACTCTTACGTATCATGCCTATGTATAGGCAGGAAGTAGAACAGAGCATCGATTTCAGACTTTCCACTTCCTGGTCAGGAAGTTTGTGCCAAATGAGTTCTGTTTGACTCACATATATAATTCAAACGGTTTTAGAAACTAGAGAGTGTTTTCTATCCAATAGTAATAATAATATGCATATTGTACGAGCAAGAATTGAGTACGAGGCCGTTTGAAATGGGCACCTTTAATCAGAGCTACTCAATACTGCCCCTGCAGCCATAAAAAGTTAAGACATCAGTCAGGAAGTTAATGCTTGGTTGCAAATGGGTCTTCCATGTGGACAATGACCCCAAGCATACTTCCAAAGTTGTGGCAAAATGGCTTAAAGACAACAAAGTCAAGGTATTGGAGTGACCATCACAAAGCCCTGACCTCCATCCTATAGAAAATTTGTGGGCAGAACTGAAAAAGTGTGTGCGAGCAAGGAAGCCTACAAACCTGACTCAGTTACAACAGCTCTGTCAGGAGGAATGGGCCAAAAATTCACCCAATTTATTGTGGGAATCTTGTGGAAGGCTACCTGAAATGTTTGACCTAAGTTAAACAATTTAAAGGCAATGCTACCAAATACTAATTGAGTGTATGTAAACTTCTGACCCACTAGGAATGTGATGAAAGAAATAAAAGCTGAAATAAATAATTCTCTCTACTATTATTCTGACATTTCACATTCATAAAATAAAGTGGTGATCCTAACTGACCTAAGACAGGGAATTTTTACTAGAATTAATGGTCAGGAATTGTGAAAAACGGAGTTTAAATGTATTTGGCTAAGGTGTATGCAAACTTCCGACTTCACCTGTATTGTCTCAAGGGGGTTGAATATATTTTTTTTTACAATTGGTCTTCCACTTTGACATTACAGAGTATTTTGTGTAGATCATTGACAACAATGGCAGTTAAATCCATTGAAATCCCACTTTGTAACACAACAAATGTGGAAACGTACTTTCTGAACACTCTTTATGCTCACTACATTTTTCCTCTCTGCCTCTCTCTCACACTTCCTCTCCAGCTTCCTTGTTCTATCTTTTTCTATGTCTCCCCCTCCTCTCCCTTGGGCTTTCTTTTTCTCTTGCTTTTCCTGTTGTGTTTTTGCGTCTTCAATGCTCTAATGGTCCTTATTGATTCGCCCTGCTTGCTCTTTATGTTGAGTTCATTTCACTGGTTCACTGCTCATCTGAGCTGGATTCCTTATAGGAGCTGAGGCACTTATACACATGGTGCGAGAGTACATGGGTGTGTATTGTGTGTGTGTCTGGGGGGGGGGGGGGGGGGGGGGGGGGGGGGGGATTGTGTGTGTGTGTGTCTGGGGGGGGGTATTGTGTGTGTCTGGGGGGGTTATTGTGTGTTTGTGTGTGTGTGTGTGTGTGTGTGTGTGTGTGTGTGTGTGTGTGTGTGTGTGTGTGTGTGTGTGTGTGTGTGTGTGTGTGTGTGTTGTAGGGAAGTGTACTTGAGAGCATAGGAGCCAATCAACAAAGATACAGACATCGCGGTCAATAGAACAATGCATTATGGGTTAAATTTCCTCTCCATTCCTGCCTCAAATAGGGAAATAAATGTCTTAAATTGTTGCTGCATCAATTTATTCATGCAGATTGCGGAGGTTGAGGAAATTCTTTGACTCCTTGTGTCCCAATTAGGAAGCTATGGGAGGGGGAAGGAGCACTTAACTGTGCAGTTGTGCCAAGAATTGCAGGCCTAAAAAATATGCCTAGTCCCCTCTCTCCCTCTCGCAAAACCTGCCAATGATGATATATAAGCAAAGAGAAAGCTTGGAAATATTTTTTCTGTTAAATATTTAATGCTCTTGCCAATTTATATTCAGCTCACGCTTCATGGAGTACACATGCCCTTGCACCGACACCCTGCTTTTTGTGTTCCCTTGTTGTTATTCTTTTTTTCTTTTTTATTCCAGTCACACTTTCTTTGAAAGGCCATTTTAATGAGTAATTATGCCATTTGTTTGACAATGGGTTATGAAAGCTGTGTGCAGTTTTATTAGGCTTACTGTAATGGAACAAGTCACCGTAGTTGCAGCTTCACAAAGATCAGTAGTTGTAGTCTAAGCTTATTTTTGAAACTGTAAAAAAACATGTTTTAAAAAATGTCCTCTGGTTTTCAGACCGGATGTGAGTGTGAATGGAGGTTGTCTGCCAGACATATCCCTCCTGGCGAGATGAGATTAGACCAAAAGTGTGTGTGTGTGTCCACATGTGTTTGCTCGCTTGCGCGAGTGTGTGTGTGTCCTTGCCACTCCTTTGTGTACTGAGGCTTAACACCCACTCTCCCAGGCGGAAAGGCTATCAGGAACCCAGAGAGGATGACCTTCCTAATCAGCCCAGCTCTGCCCACTGTGCCCAGAGCCCCTGCCAGTCCCATGCCCGTCTAGAGGCCACCCTCTGGGGGCAGCTGGTGCCAGTGTTCCACCCCCAGTACCATGGAAGTAGATTGGCTCACCTTGGTTTTTAAAGGAATATTCCAATTAAAATGACAAATTCTTATGATTTACATTGTTAAATAATACTAATATGTGAGAACAATATACGTTGGGAATTTCATTAGCATTTTGTAGTTATACTAAGTTAGGAAGCAACATGTAAAACACTTGTGGAGATCTGCAGAGTGGAACCCACAATGCAATGCTTTCTCTAGATAGGCTGGCTGGCTAGCTAAAAAATGTATTTAACACAATAATACCAAAGCCAATATCAGTATGTGAAGTAGTTAGCTAGTTGTAAAATCCCTGAAACAAACTGCACCATTAATTTAGGCGTTACACATTTACCATGTTCAACCTGGTAGAGATCGCATTTCTAGCTCAAAGCTGTGCGAGTCAGGTTGCCATGCAAACGTGCATGGGCCCTGCAAGCCTGCGTGCAGGGAGACGAGAGGAGAAAACTGCTTTGCATCATGGTAGTTGAAGGAAAAATGAAATTTATTTGATGGCGCACTGTCCACTTTGAAGACATTTGAACAAAATATATACTTTGTCGTGACTATATAGACAGACTGATGTGTTTTAGACAAGTTTGCCCATACAATCTATTGGCTGATTTGGCGATCCGGAGTGCAAGTAATTGTTTTAAGAGTCATGAAATGTGATCGTTTGTTATCCTCTATCTCCAGTGACGAGAACCTTATCATGATGACGTAGCATGTCACATTTCAATTTTAGGGTGGATTATCCCTTTAAAGAAGGACAGCCAAAGGGCAACTGTCACTCTGACTGCAGTGGGGATAAAACGAGAGAATTGGGATTGTTGTTTGAAAGGGCATGACTTTCTCCTGTCTTTTCTAACTTCTCTATCCTTCCATGACTTTCTCCTGTCTTCTCTAACTTCTCTATCCTTCCATGACTTTCTCCTGTCTTCTCTAACTTCTCTATCCTTCCATGACTTTCTCCTGTCTTCTCTGACTTCTCTATCCTTCCATGACTTTCTCCTGTCTTCTCTAACTTCTCTATCCTTCCATGACTTTCTCCTGTCTTCTCTAACTTCTCTATCCTTCCATGACTTTCTCCTGTCTTCTCTATCTTCTCTATCCTTCCATGACTTTCTCCTGTCTTCTTTAACTTCCTTCACTCTCTCTATCTTTTTGGCTGCGGTTCATTCCATACCCTTTTCTCCACAGTGTGCACTTGTTCACTGTAGCTGTTAGATGTACAGAGTGGGAAGAAACTGTCTAGCCAAGGTTTACACTAATCCAATGATCGTAAATAAATGAGGATTTAAGTTTGCGTCACAGATAGAACAATGAGACAGATATTTCACCGGGATATATAAATGTGAAGCTTCCGCTTGGCGTTTCCAAATATGGTAGTGAGAGGAAGCTCAGTGGCTGGCAGTGGGAGATGATGGAACGCGATGGATTTTGGCCAACATTCTGCAAATTTTCTCATCGAATAAACATTTGATCTCAATATAATGTTCTGTTCCAAAAACTAGAATATGTTATAAACAGAGTGGACTTCACCCTTGGCCAAAGTTGTAAAAAATTGCGTTGTTTAGAAGAAGTACAAAGGCAAATTTAATTATTGCACACACGCACTTCACAGAGTAGGCGTTCCCTAACGGAAATATGCAAATGCTTGCTGGAACGAGCCAATAGGATCTCACTAGCTCGTGCTTGGCTCTGCCCACCGCCTTGCTTGTTCTGCCCACTGAGACTAATTTGTTCCCACGTGAAACAACGGGCTGTGGTCTATCTTGGTTTAGTTATAAAACTCTTTTAATAGTATAGAATGGCTCCCTCCTCTAATCTCATCTCATCCTCATCTGATCTGATCTGACATCATTGTATGAGTAGAAGAAGTAATACGGCAGAAAGTTATTTGGATATCAACTCTCACCTATCTGTTTTTAGATTTGTATAAACCAAGGATAGGACCCAAGAGGAGGCCAGTTGGGTCAAAGAAGGGTGAGTGTAGTCAATGTGGAATAGCTAGCTAGTTAGCTATGTGTGCAATAGACCAGCGTCCATCAGACGACATCACCTGCTCTGATACCTAGAAGTAGTTGCTCTCCCATAGCGTTTGTGGGGTGACAGGTAACGCTGCTTGGTGCAAAGTGTTGTTGGCAGCAGAAGGTTGGTAGTTCGCTTCTAGTGAGGGATGGACAAAATCCACTCTGTTACAGATGCTGTCTAACTGGCCTGCTACACCAGATGTGTGAGTGAGATACACAACTTTTGCAGAGCGCGAGTCGCTCCTAACTCATGTCAATTAACTCAGGGCGTAACCAGTGTGGCTGTGCAGCTCCCCTGTAACTCTTTCCCCCTCTGTCTCTGTAGGTGAGGCCCATGACAAGGACATCCAGGTGGTAGAGTTACCCATCGTGGATAGCCTACACCCCCGCCCCCCGTACCTGCCCTTGTCCATCCCGGAAGACCTAGCCCAGCGTCTACACCGTCTCCATGGTGACCCGTCTGTGTGGTGGGTGTCTCAGTTCGTTAAGTACCTGGTGCGTCCTCAGGCCTGGCTGGAGAAGGAGATTGCAGACACCACAGCCAAGCTGGGTTTCAAGCACCCCATCATAGGGTAGGTGGATGCATGCACGTACACATTAACACACATGCGAGCGCACACACCCGACAGCCACCCTGGGTCAAGCTGGGTTTCAAACACCCATTAAAGGGTAGATCGAATAGTCACTGTAATAACTCTACCTACATGTATATATTACCTCAATTACCTCGACTAACCGGTGCCCCCGCACATTGACTCTGTACCGGTACCCCCTGTATATAGTCTCGCTATTGTTATTTTACTGCTGCTCTTTAATTATTTGTTACTTTAATTTCTTAATCTTATTTTTTTATATACAGTATATTTATTTTTAACTGCTTTGTTGGTTAGGGCTTGTAAGTAAGCATTTCACTGTAAGGTCTACACCTGTTGTATTCGTCGCATGTGACAAATAACATTTGATTTGATTTGAAATAGGAAAGACACTTTTTGAGTCGGTCTCCTTCTGTTTTTGGTTTGAAGTGTCCTATTTCTCTCTCTATTTGTGTATGTTTCTGTCTGTTAAAGTTGTTTAAAACTCTTTTTATATCTGCGTCATAATCCTCTTTCTCTCTCTGTTTCTCTTTCAAACTGTCTCAAATTCTCAAAATATGTTTCCATCTCCATCATACTCTCTCTGTGTTTCTCTCTCGTCCTCCTCCCTCTTTCAACCTTTCTCTCTGATATACTCTTTGTCTGTCTGTCTGTCTGTCTGTCTGTCTGTCTGTCTGTCTGTCTGTCTGTCTGTCTGTCTGTCTGTCTGTCTGTCTGTCTGTCTGTCTGTCTGTCTGTCTGTCTGTCTGTCTGTCTGTCTGTCTGTCTCTTCACCTTTACCTCTATTAGACCTATTTCTTTCTCAGTTTCTTCTGCTGCTACCTTTTTCTCTCAACCCTCTTTCATTCTCCCTCTCCTCTGTTGACTCTATGAATCATCCTCCTTTCTTTCCCAATCAAACTTTCTCTCTCTCATGTGGCCTGCACCACTATCCTTTCTTTCACCTGCTCCTCTTTATGTCTTTATCTCATTTATTTCACTTACCTCTTTCTCTGTTTCCCCCGTATCGCTTTCCCTATTTCCCATCATTGTCTCTCCCATCTCTATTGCTTTGTCTTCTCCTCTCTCCTCTCCTCACTTGCTCCCTCCATTCTCCCCCCTCTGTCACTGGGGAGCCTATTGAAATAAAGTGCTGGTTGGAAAGAAAGTTTCCTCTGCTCCTTTTCTCTTTCTGCTTCCATCTGATAATATAATAAAGTGCCTGAGTACTTGAGGGAGATAGAGGGGGGGGGGGGGGGGGGGGCCGTTGGGTAGGATTGGGGTTTGGTTGGGGAAGTGGAAGAGGAAGATAGGGAGTGGGGTGTGGGGGGGAGAGCATGAAACTGAGGAGAGTGAGTGAGTGAGTGAGTGCGTGAGTGAAAGGGGCTAGGGGAGGAATGCGAGAGGGGCTTCGGAGGGGAGGGACTGTATGAGGTATCTCACGACGTGGGAGCCAGCCGTCTCCCTGCATCCCCGCGCTCCTGTGAAAAGCAATGCCGTAGCAGCAGAGCCTCTACCCTCAGTAGGCCTCTGCAACACACCAGACTACAGCATCTAAAAGCAGTCGTCAGCACAACCCCAGCCCCAGCGCAGCATCTCACAAGCAGTGGAGACAGCCAGAGACGAGGGGGAGTGGAGAAGGAGGGAGGAAGGGATAGGGGGATTGATTACTCGCACGCCGTCTGGCACTAAGCGCCCAGGCACGGCCGCATCGTCTGCCAAGGAATGGGCGGTGGGATGAAGGGAGGGAAAGAGGAGAGAACGAGAGGAGGAACAAAACAGGAGGAGAGATGAAAGGAGAGAGAGAGCGGGAGAAAGACAGACAGAGACCATGGCAGAGAGAAGCAGAGAATGGAGAGGCTCGTAGTCAAGAGTCCCACTTATAATCAAAAGTCTCTTCAGATCAGATAGAGAGAGATGGAAGGAGAGAGTGAGAGAGCAGGGGAGTCAATATGAAGATATGAACAGAGAGAGAGAGTTAAATAGATGTAGAGAAACAAAGATGTTCACTTTCAGCCTTACGTGCACCTGTGGAGAATCCCTCCCCCACTCTACTCCTCTCCATCCCTCTCTCTCTCTTAATCTCTCGTTCCCTCTATTCTCTCTGATCCAGGAGTGTGTTAGGGTAAATAAAGGTGTTTGTTGCTTCAGTGAGCATCCCGAGGACTGGGCTGACTGATCTCAGGCCAGTTCTGGTAATTAGACACACTGTGTTTATTATCTCGCTCCTTCGATTTCTCATTCATTCGCTCTCTCTCTCGCTCTTTCTCTCTCTCGCTCTTTTCTCCCTCCTCTCTTTCTCTCTCTCTCTTATTCCCTTTGTCTCTACCTTCTTTATTCTCTCCCTCCAAACCATAGATGCTGGCTTTGTTGTGTTACGAGCGATTAAACAAAGAAAGCACTCAGTTTCACAAACACTTGCAGCACTGGTCTATTATTCGTCCGTTCTCTTCTTTCTCCCATTCAAACCCCCTTTCTTTCTGGCTTTAGTTTTCTGTCATTACTCCTACATTGTGCCACTGGGTATCTCTCTCTTTCTCTCTCTCGCTCTGATTATGGGCAAGACTGGCAAGGGCACAAAGATGCTGCCAAATGAAGTACAGTATGAAGTAGCTGATCGTGAACGTATTGACTGAAAGTATTGCCCTCTCTCTCGCTCCCTCCCTCCACCCCCGTCTCTGTCCCTGTAGGGTCCATGTTCGACGGACAGATAAGGTGGGGACGGAGGCTGCGTTCCACCCTATAGAGGAGTACATGGTGCACGTGGAGGAACAGTTCCAACACATGGCCAGACGCATCCACGTGGACAAGAAACGAGTCTACCTGGCAACAGATGACCCCTCACTACTGCAAGAGGCTAAGACGAAGTGAGTGACAACCAATACCCGTATAATGAAGTTTCGGTGTGTGTGTGTGTGTGTGTGTGTGTGTGTGTGTGTGTGTGTGTGTGTGTGTGTGTGTGTGTGTGTGTGTGGTGCCTCAGCTCCTATAAGGAATCCAGCTCAGATGAGCAGTGAACCGGTGAAATGAACTCACCACACAAAGAGCAAGCAGGGCCAACCAATAGGGACAGGGAGGGGGGTGTAGCGTTCGTGTGTGTTTGTATGTCAGAATCCATCAAGAATCAAGTCCATTAGTCTCTATGGGCCAGATGACCGGTTGGTGAGCGCCACAGACCGGGGGAAGAAACCTTTCAGGTGGCGGGAAGTTTTTGTCATGAGTGAAGTGGCAAGGAGGGGTAGGCGGAGGGGCGTATTGTCCTGGTGATTGAGGGGCCTTTATGAGTCAAATCTGTAGTAAACTGGTTTAGTTTGTTGGGCAGTGAGGGGTCGTCTGGCGTCGGGGAGCTTTAGGTTTGAAGTTGGTAATGGTTTTCAGTCCTCTCCAGACAGACAGTCGCGGCTGGAGAACTGTTGCTCTAGCCTGTCTTTGTACTGCTGTTTGGCTGCCCTAATTCCTGAGTGTATATCTTTCTTGGCTTCTCTATAGAGGTCCCTGGTCTTGCTCGTGTGGTCTTCCTCTTTGGAAGAAAGGAGAGCCCTAAGCTCACCAGTGACCCATGGCTTATCGTTGCTGTGTGATAGAAAGGTATTTCATGGTATGCAATTCTCCTCACATACACTGATATAGGGTGTGTCTGTGTAGTCGTGTATGTTGGCATTGTTGTCCTTGAATATGTTCCAATCCGTGGTGTCTAGGCAGTCCTTTAACTCCCCAATTGCCTCTTCAGTCCATTTCCGCACCGTATGGTTGACAGGTTTGGCAGTTTTTAGTTTCTGTCTGTATGCGGGGATGAGGTGAAGCATCACATGGTCTGAGTTGCCCAGAGGAGCGTGGGGGACAGTGTGGTATGCCCCTTTAATAGTGCTGTAAGAGTTTTTTTATTGGCTTGTTGAACATTTCACCATTTGTTTGTAGCTGGGAAGTTGCTGGTGTGGTTAAAATCCCCCATGATGGTCAAAGTAGAATCCGGATATTTACTTTCCACCTATGTGATCTGATCAGCCTGCAGCTGTTGTGATGTGTGTGCACACAGGTGCTCGGTGTGATGTAGACTCTGGAGAGCATGCTTTAGACCAGGGGTGTCAAACTCATTCCACGGAGGGCCGAGTGTCTGCAGGTTTTTGGTTTTTCCTTTCAATAAAGCCCTAGACAACCAGGTGTGGGGAGTTCCTAACTAATTAGTGATGTTAATTCATCAATCAAGTACAAGGGAGGAGCGAAAACCCGCAGACACTCGGCCCTCCGTGGAATGAGTTTGACACCTGTGCTTTAGACAGAATAGGGAAACACACACCATCTTTGAATTTACTGGACTGCTCCGGGATCAGCCCAGTTCAGCTGGAAGCCGGCTAGATCCACAGCGGTGTCGGGAAAAGAGGCATTAACCATAAAAAGTGAGAGAGAAATCCTTTTTTTCTCATCATCAGAAGTTGTAGCTCGTCGGATTTGTTGGCGAGTGAACGCACATTGGAGAGGGAGATGACGGACAAGGGGCACGGAGTCCTCACCTTCTGAAAGGCACTACAGTCTCAGCTCCTCCTCCCCATGTGTCTCTGTCCCACAGTCCCATAACCTCGGTTTGAAGTCCGACTCGAAATCGGGGTAGTCTTCAGTAGTATATCGTTGGATGATGACAGAATTTCAGGACAAAAACCAGCCGGTAATGTGTCCCTAATATTCATTAGCCGTTCTGGGTGAAATCCACATTTTGTTGCGATCCAAAAGGGAACAAACAAACAAGTAATCACCCGAGCAGTGACCAAAACACTGTGGCTGATCACTGGCCACAACTGTGTGTGTGTGTGTGTGTGTGTATGATTGGCCGTTTCTGAAATCTTTCTTGCCTACTACTTACTAAAACTGCATACTGTATACTAATCGTACTAGATAAAACATACTTTTATAAAAATGTGAGCAATGAGCAACAACTATCAACCTTTTTGGTAGTGCATCCTCTTATCTAATTATCAGCTGATGATCAGTTGTTGTCAAACACACGTGGGTCTAAAAAGATGACTCTCCTCCTCAATAGTTTGCAGCAAATTCTACTAGATGAAAAGTCTACATGAGTATGACATCCTGGCATTCAAAGCATACTTCATTTTCAAAATTTCACTTAAAACATCATGTTTTCGCATACCCAAAATGCCTACTATTTAGAACGCAAGTACGGGTATTCAGACACGGCCATTGTGTTTTTGTTTGTATGTAGAAGCCCATGTGTGTAATAGTATGTGTGTCCTACAGGTACCCTGACTATGAGTTCATCAGTGATAACTCCATCTCGTGGTCAGCCGGCCTGCACAACCGCTACACCGAGAACTCTCTGAGAGGAGTCATCCTAGACATACACTTCCTGTCCCAGACCGACTTCCTGGTCTGCACCTTCTCCTCACAGGTAGGTGTACCACATTCCAGGGGTTCTCAAAAGTGGGGTGTCTGCGAAGGTACTACAGGGTGTCCTTGGCTAAAGCAAAAACAAATATATATATATACACACACAGTTATATATTATTTTTATGAATATTACTAACAGTAACAGATTAAACAAATTATGGCGAAGGGATCTGTGGAACATGTTTAGAGGGTGTAATACAATACAATGTAATATTATTAATGTACAATTTATATTCTTAATCATGAGCAACATGGGCCTGGGAGGCTCCCAGGGATATTGGTATCCTCAGTACTCCACCAATTATACATTTTTCAACTCAATACTTCTCAAAATTATATGTTTTTTTGTACATAAACGCACTGTATTTTAAGCTTTAAAACTGCAACGTTTTCTCTCTGCCTCATGGTAGAATGAGTCAAATCACAGGAAATTAGCTTGAAAACTGAATTCATTCTCTCCGATGCAATGAGGCGAGCCTTTAAAATGTTCCTTCCCAGGGCCAGGGACTTGATTCTTACAGCCATGCACTGAAGTCATAGTAAAACTCCTTGTATGCTATTTTTATGATTATGAGGGGGTCTCTGATGATTTTGCTTTCACAAAAGAGGTCCTCGGTCCCAAAGGTTTGAGAACCCCTGCCATAGCCAACACAACACCCTTTAAGGGAATATAAGGTATATAATTCACTGATCTATACGGTTACAAACCTGAATAGTCTACTCCTACTGCCATTGTCATGTTAAACAATGACCATAGGTGTCACGCCCTGACCGTAGAGAGGTTTTTATGTCTCTATTTTGGTTTGGTCAGGGTGTGATTTGGGTGGGCATTCTATGTTCATTGTCATTTTTTTATATTTCTTTGTGTTTGGCCGGGTGTGGTTCTCAATCAGAGGCAGCTGTCTATCGTTGTCTCTGATTGAGAACCATACTTAGGTAGCTTTTTCCACCTGTGTTTTGTGGGTAGTTGTTTTCTGTTTAGTGTTTTGCACCTTACAGGACTGTTTCGGTTTCGGTTATTCTTCTTGTTATTTTGTTATAGTGTTCAGTTTTCAAATTAAAGCATGAACACTTACCACGCTGCGCTTTGGTCCGATTCCTCTTCTTCAGACGATGAAAACCGTTACAATAGGAGATGGCAAGACAACAAATAGATCTGGGACCAGGCAACTTTTTCATCTGAACAAATCTATATAGTCAAATCCACATAATGTACAGTGCATTCAGAAAGTATTCAGACCCCTCGGCTATTTCAACATTTTGTTACGTTACTGCCTTATTCTAAAATTGATTACATCGTTTTTATCCCTCGTCAATCTACACACAAAACCTCATAATGACAAATCAAATGCAGGTTTTAAGAAATGTTAGCAAATTTATAAAATATACAAAACTGAAATATTACATTTACATAAGTATTCAGACCCTTTACTCAGTACTTTGTTGAAGCACCTTTGGCAGCGATTACAGCCTTGAGTCTTCTTGGGTATGACGCTACAAGCTTGGCACACCTGTATTTGCACATTGGCTAACCGGGCTATCTGCATTGTGTCCCGCCACCCACCACCCGCCAACCCCTCTTTTACGCTACTGCTACTCTCTGTTCATCATATATGCATAGGTACTTTAACCATATCTACATGTACATACTACCTCAATCAGCCCAACTAACCGGTGCCTGTATGTAGCCTCGCTACTGTTATAGCCTTGCTACTGTATATAGCCTCGCTACTGTTATTTTTCATTGTCTTTTTACTGTTGTTTTTATTTCTTTACTTACCTATTGTTCACCTAATACCTTTTTTTGCACTGTTGGTTAGAGCCTGTAAGTAAGCATTTCACTGAGGTCTACAGTGTTGTATTCGGCGCACGTGACAAATAAACTTAGATTTTATTTGATTTGGAGAGTTTCTCCCATTCTTCTCTGCAGATCCTCTCAGGCTCTGTCAGGTTGGATGGGGAGCGTCGCTGCACAGCTATTTTCAGGTCTCTCCAGGGATGTTCGATCAGGTTCAAGTCCGGGCTCTGGCTGGGCCACTCAAGGACATTCAAAAAATTGTCCCGAAGCCACTCCTGCGTTTTACTTGTCTTGGCTGTGTGCTTGGGGTCGTTATCCTGTTGGAAGGTGAACCTTCGCACCAGTCTGAGGTCCTGAGTGCTCTGGAGCAGGTTTTCATCAAGGATCTCGCTGTACTTTCTCCGTTCATCTTTCCCTCCATCCTGACTAGTCTCCTAGTCCCTGCCACTGAAAAACATCCCCACAGCGTGATGCTGCCACCACCATGCTTTACCGTAGGAATGGTGCCAGGTTTCCTCCAGACGTGACACTTGGCATTCAGGCCAAAGAGTTCAATCTTGGTTTCGTCAGACCAGAGAATCTTGTTTCTCGTGGTCTGAGAGTCCTTTAGGTGCCTTTTGGCAAACTCCAAGGAGAGTTTGGCAGGGCAGCCAGCTCTAGGAAGAGTCTTGGTGGTTCCAAACTTCTTCCATTTAAGAGTGATGGAGACCACTGTGTTCTTGGGGACATTCAATGCTGCAGAAATGTTTTGTTACCCTTCCCCAGATCTGTGCCTCGACACAATCCTGTCTCAGAGCTCTACAGACAATTCCTTCAACCTCATGGCTTGGTTTTTGCTCTGACAAGCACTGCCAACTGTGGATCCTTATATAGACAGTTGTGGGCCTTTCCAAATCATGTCCAATCAATTGAATTTACCACAGGTAGACTCCAATAAAGTTCTAGAAAACATCTCAAGGATGATCAATGGAAACAGGATGCTCCTGAGCTCAATTTCGAGTCTCATAGCAAAGGGTCCGAATACTTATGTATTTCAGTTTTTTTGCTTTAATACATTTGCAAAAGTGTCTAAAAACCTGTTTTTCGCATTGTCATTATGGGCTATTGTGTGTAGATGAGGAATTTGTTTTATTTAACCCATTTTAGAATAAGGCTGTAACGTCACAAAATGTGGAAAATGTCAAGGGGTCTGAATACTTTCTGAATGCACTGTAAGCTAACATGCAAGCTGCCATGATTCTTCATGCTTCCTGGTCACATGTCCTGTTTCCTGTATCTATACTTTCTGTTTCCTATACAGTGTCTTCAGAAAGTATTCCATATTTGGTTGTGTCACAGCCTGAATTCAAAATGGATTAAATCTATTTTTTTAAACACACCTGTCTACACACAATACCCCATAATGACATAGTGAAATAATGTATTTTTGGGGGGGGGGGGCTAATTTATTGAAATTTAAATACAGAAATATCTAAATACATAAGTATTCACACCCCTGAGTCAATACTTTGTAGAAGGACCTTTGGCAGCGATTATAGCTGTGCATCTTTCTGGGTAAGTCTCTAAGAGCTTTCCACACCTGGATTGTGCAATATTTTCCCACTATTACTCACAAAATTCTTCAAGCCCTGTCAAACTGTATGTTGATCATTGCTAGACAATCATTTTCAGGTCTTGCCATAGATATTCAAGTAGATTTAAGTCAAAACGAAGCCACTTGTTGTCCTGCCCCCAGTGTCTGATAGAAAGCAGACTTTTCCTCTAGGATTTTGCCTGTGTTTAGCTTCAAACTCCCCAGTCCTTAACTAGTACAAGCATAACCATAACATGATGCAGCTACCACTATACTTGGAAATATGGAGAGTGGTACTCCGTAATGTGTTGTATTGGTTCTACTAAGCTAAACTCAGCAAAAATTGAAACGTCTTCTCACTGTCAACTATGTTTATTTTCAGCAAACTTAACATCTGTAAATATTTGTATGAACATAACAAGATTCAACAACTGAGACATAAACTGAACAAGTTTCACAGACATGTGACTAACAGAAATGGAATAATGTGTCCCTGAACAAAGGGGGGTCAAAATCAAAGCAACAGTCAGTATCTGGTGTGGCCACCAGCTGCATTAAGTCCTGCAGTGCATCTCCCCCTCATGGACTGCACCAGATTTGCCAGTTCTTGCTGTGAGATATTACCCCACTCTTCCACCAAGGAGCAGGAAAGTTCCCGGACATTACTGGGGGGAATGGCCCTAGCCCTAGCCCTCACCCTCGATCCAAAAGGTCCCAGACGTGCTCAATGGGATTGAGATCTGGGCTATTCGCTGGCCATGGCAGAATACTGACATTCCTGTCTTGCAGGAAATAACGCACAGAACGAGAAGTAATGGCTGGTGGCATTGTCATGCTGGAGGGTCATGTCAGGATGAGCCTGCGGGAAGGGTACCACATGAGGGAGGAGGATGTCTTCCCTGTAACGCACAGCATTGAGATTGCCTGCGACTCGTCAGTGAAGAGCGTTTTTTCCAGTCCTGTCTGGTCCAGCGACCGTGGGTTTATGCCCATAGGCGACGTTGTTGCCGTTGATGTCTGGTGAGGACCTGCCTTACAACAGGCCTACAAGCCCTCAGTCCAGTCTCTGACAGCCTACTGCGGACAGTCTGAGCACTGATGGAGGGATTGTGCATTCCTGGTGTAACTCGGGCAGTTGTTGTTGCAATCCTGCACCTGTCTCGCAGGTGTGATGTTCGGATGTACCGATCCTGTGCAGGTGTTGTTGCACGTGGTCTGCCACTACGAGGACGATCAGCTGTTTGTCCTGTCTCACTCTAGCGCTGTCTTAGGCGTCTCATAGTACGGACATTGCAATTTAGTGCCCTGGTCACATCTGCAGTCCTCATGCCTCCTTGCCTCATGCCTAAGGCACGTTCATGCAGATGAGCAGGGACCCTGGGCATCTTTCTTTTGGTGTTTTTCAGAGTCAGTAGAAAGGCCTCATTAGTGTCCTAAGTTTTCATAACTGTGACCTTAATTGCCTACCGTTTGTAAGCTGTTAGTGTCTTAACGACTTTTCCACAGGTGCATGTTAATTAATTTGTTTATGGTTAATTGAACAAGCATGGGAAACAGTGTATAAACCCTATACAATGAAGATCTGTGAAGTTATTTGCATTTTTACAAATTATCTTTGAAAGACAGGGTCCTGAAAAAAGGTATGTTTCTGTTTTTGCTGAGTTTATATGGAATTGTTGCTATTTGATTTAGAATTATTATTATTTTATTTTTTTTGACACTTATTTAACCCCTTATTTTGTCACTAAACAGTCTCCATATATACTTCCATTCATTGTTTTTCAACCGGTAACAGGGGACCTTCAGACGAATCTTGTGAGCCCTGTGGGCGTACTAGATTAAAACAACCAACATGTATGTGTTCGTGAGAGTCTCACCCCTCCACAGAAGGGTCAAATTAGTGTTCGGACGCTACAGACAGAAGTTGGCAGATCGGCTGTACGGATTTCAGACAAGTCCCAAGACACTCGTGGGGGTCGTAGTGCAAAACGGAGGACACTAACGTGTTCGTGAGAGTCTCATCTTTCCATAGAGTTTGTAGGCCAAACCGTTCGGACGCTACAGACGATTTTGTGAGAAGACCGATTTTTGGGATGTCTCATGGTCTGACAAACACCGCTCTAGATATGTCACCTTTCACCGCAGATGTGGAAGTGCAACATATGCGGATGCAGTGGATCGATACGCCTCCAATGCATATTTTTATGGAATTTATTTATTATGCTAATTCGATTTCCATGGGTGCGCAGAAATTGACCGTAGGGGTTTAAACTATTTTAAAGTCACCATGGGCCTCATGATGAAATCACAAAGCGGTTTCCTTCCTCTCCGTCAACTGAGTTAAAAAGGATGCATGTGTCTTCGTAGTTACTGGGTGTAGGTGCCCTTTGCGAGGCATTGGAAAACCCCTGTTTTTTTGGATTGAATTTGTGTTTGAAATTCACTGCTCGGCTGAGGGACCATTAAGATAATTTTATGTGAGTGGTAAAGAGATGAGGTAGTCATTCATGAATCATGTTAAACACTATTATTGCATTCAGAGTGAGTCCATGTGTCACGCCCTGACCTTAGAGATCCTTTTTATGTCTCTATTTAGTTTGGTCAGGGTGTGATTTGGGGTGGGTATTCTATGTTCTTTAGTTCTATTATTTGTATTTCTATGTTTTGGCCGGGTAGGGTTCTCAATCAGGGACAGCTGTCTATCGTTGTCTCTGATTGAGAACCATACTTAGGTAGCCCTTTTTCCCACCTGTCTTTGTGGGAGGTTAACTTTGTTTGTGGCACATATCCCTTTAGCTTCACAGTTGTTTTGGATTGTTTATTGTTTTTGTCGGCGTCATATAAATAAAGGAATATGTACACTCACGACGCTGCACATTGGTCTACTTCTGTTGACGACCGTGACACCATGCAACTTCTTATGTGACTTGTGAAGCAACTGTTTACTCCTGAAGTTATTTAGGCTTGCCATAGCAAAGGGGTTGAATACTTATTGACTCAAGACATTTCAGCTTTTCATTTTTCCACTTTGACATGATGGGGAATTGTGTGTAGGCTGGGGCCGATAGAGATGGTTGCCTCGCTTCAAGTCCATAGGAAACTATGCAGTAATTTGTCTTTTATGTATTATTTCTTACATTGTTAGCCCAGAAAATCTTAAATGTTATTACATACAGCCGGGAAGAATTATTGGATATAAGAGCGGGTCAATACGACTTTCCCGAAGCGGATCCTTTGTTCGGACCTCCACCCTGGACATTGGATCTAATCCCAGAGGCCGACCCAAAACAAAGTCGTCGCCAGAGGAGAGGCAGACGGAGCGGCCTCCTGGTCAGACTTAGAAGGCGAGCAACCATCCAGCGCTTCCGAGGTTATTACTCGCCAATGTCCAGTGTCTAGACAACAAGGTGGACAAAATTAGGGCACGAGTTGCCTTCCAGAGAGACATCAGAGATTGTAACATGCTCTGTTTCACGGAAACATGGCTCACTCGGGATATGTTGTCAGAGTCGGTACAGCCACCGGGTTTCTTCATGCGTCGCGCCGACAGAAGCATCTCTCTGGTAAGAAGAAGGGCGGGGGTGTTAGCCTCATGATTAACGACTCATGGTGTAATCATAACAACATACCGGAACTCAAGTCCTTTTGTTCACCTGACCTAGAATTCCCCCACCCCCAAGCAGATACCTCGACGGTCCTGAAAGAACTTCACTGGACTCTATGTAAACAGGAAACCATATATCCTGAGGATGCATTTATTGTAGCTGGGGATTTTAGTAAAGCTACTTTGAGAACAAGGATCCCTAAATTCTACCAGCACATTGACTGTAGTACCCGCTCGAGCAAAACACTGGACCACTGCTACTCTAACTTCCGCAATGCATACAAGGCCCTCCCCGCCCTCCCTTCAGCAAATCTGACCATAACTCCATCTTGTTGCTCCCTTCCTATAGGCAGAAACTAAAACAGGAAGCGCCCGTGCTTTGGTCTATCCAACGCTGGTCTGACCAATTGGATTCCACACTTCAAGATTGCTTCGATCACATGGACTGGTATATGTTCCGGGTAGCCTCAGACAATAACATTGATGTATCGCTGACTCTGTGAGCAAGTTTATACGGAAGTATATAAGAGATGTTGTGACTTAAAACCTTCCATAACCAGAAACCGTGGATTGATGGAAGCATTCGCGCAAAACTGAAAGCGCGAACCACCGCATTTAATCATGGTTTGGCGACTGGAAACATGACCGAATTCAAACAGTGTAATCAAAGGCAATCAAAGAAGCAAAGTGTCAGTATAGAGACAAAGTAGAGTCGCAATTCAACGGCTCAAACAAGAGACGTATGTGGCAGGGTCTACAGACAATCATGGATTACAAAAAGAACACCAGCCCCGTCGCGGACATCAACGTCTTGCTCCCAGACAAATTAAACAACTTCTTTGCGTGCTTTGAGGACAATACAGTGCCACCGACACAGCCCGCTACCAAAGACTGTGGGCTCTCTTTCTCCGTGGCCGACGTGAGTCAAACGTTTAAGCATGTTAACCCTCTCAAGGCTGCTGGCCCAGACGGCATCACTAGCCGCATCCTCAGAGCATGCGCAGACCAGCTGGCTGGTGTGTTTACAGACATATTCAATCAATCCCTATCCCAGTCTGCTGTCCCCACATGCTTCAAGTTGGCCACCATTGTTCCTGTTCCCAAGAATGCTAAGGTAACTGAACTAAATGACTATCGCCCCATAGCACTCACTTCTGTCATCATGAAGTGCTTTGAGAGACTGAGTCAAGGATCATATCACCTCCACCCTATCTGATATCCTAGACCCACTCCAATTTTCTTACCACCCCAATAGGTCCACAGATGATGCAATCGACTGCACACTGCCCTATCCCATCTGAACAAGAGGAATACTTATGTAAGAATGCTGTTCAATGACTACAGCTCAGCATTCAATACCATAGTACCCTCCAAATTCATCATTAAGCATGAGACCCTGGGTTTCGACCCCGTCCTGTGTAACTGGATCCTGGACTTTCTGACGGGCCGCACCCAGGTGGTGAAGGTAGGAAGCAACATCTCTACCCCGCTGATCATCAACACTGGGACCCCACAAGGGTGTGTTCTCAGCCCTCTCCTGTACTCCCTGTTCACCTATGACTGCGTGGCCATGCACGCCTCCAACTCAATTATCAAGTTTGCAGACGACACTACAGTGGTAGGCTTGATTACCAACAACGACGAGTCAGCCTACAGGGAGAAGGTGAGGGCCCTCGGAGTGTGGTGTCAGGAAAATAACCTCTCACTCAACGTCAACAAAACAAAGGAGATGATCGTGGACTTCAGGAAACAGCAGAGGGAGCACCCCCCATTCACATTGACGGGACAGTAGTGGAGAAGGTGGAAAGTTTAAAGTTCCTCGGCGTACACATCACGGACAAACTGAAATGGTCCACCCACACAAACAGTGTGGTGAAGAAGGCACAACAGCGCCTCTTCAATGTCAGAAGGCTGAAGAAATTTGTCTTGTTACCTAAAACCATCACAAACTTTTACAGATGCACAATCGACAGCATCCTGTCGGGCTGATCATCGCCTTGTACGGCAACTGAACCACCCTCAACCGCAGGCTCTCCAGAGGGTAGTGCAGTCTGCACAACGCATCACCGGGGGGAAAACTACCTGCCCGTCAGGACACCTACAGCACCGATGTCACAGGAAGGCCGAAAAGATCATCAAGGACAACAACCACCCGAGCCACTGCCTGTTCACCCCGCTATCATCCATGAAGGCGAGGTCAGTACAGGTGCATCAAAGCGGGGACCGAGAGACTGAAAAACAGCTTCTATCTCAACGCCATCAGACTGTTATAAAGCCATCACTAACATAGAGAGGCTGCTGCCAGCATGCTGACTCAAATCACTGGCCACTTTAATAAATGGATTTAATAAAAGGTATCACTAGTCACTTTAAATAATGCCACTTTAATAATGTTTACATATCCTACATTACTCATCTCATATGTATATACTGTATTTTATACCATCTATTGCATCTTGCCTATGCCGCACGGCCATCGTGCATCCATATATTTATACGTGTCACGGCCGTCGTACGGAGGAGACCAAGGCGCAGCGAGGTATGCGTACATTCTTCTTTAATATAAAAATGAACACTGAACAAAACTAACAAAATAACAAAACGAACCATGAAGCTATACAAATGAGTGCTGAACAGGCAACTACACATAGACAAGAACCTACAAAACCAAAATTGAAAATGGCAACCTAAATATGATCCCCAATCAGAGACAACGATAAACAGCTGCCTCTGATTGGGAACCAATTCAGGCCACCATAGACATACATATACCTAGACTACCAAACCCCTAGACATACAAAAAACCCTAGACAATACAAAACTAGCATACCCACCCTCGTCACACCCTGACCTAACCAAAATAATAAAGAAAAGAGAGATAACTAAGGTCAGGGTCTGACAATATGTACATATTCTTATTCCATCCCCTTACATTTGTGTGTATAAGGTAGTCATTGTGAATTTGTTAGATTACTTGTTAGATATTACGGCACTGTCGGAACTAGAAGCACAAGCATTTCTCTACACTCGCATTAACATCTGCTAACCATGTGCATGTAACCAATACAATTTGATTTGATAAGACAACAACAACAACAAAAAAGTGAAGGGGTGTGAATACTTTCTGAAGGAACTGTATCTGTACTTCCTGTTTTCTGTAGCTCTACTTCCTGTTTATACCTCCTGTTTCCTGTATCTCTTCTTTCTGGTTCCAGGTGTGCCGCGTGGCCTACGAGATCATGCAGACGCTGCACCCGGACGCCTCCTCCTTCTTCCACTCGCTAGACGACATCTACTACTTCGGGGGCCAGAACGCCCACAACCAGATCGCCATCTACCCCCACCACCCCCGCAACCCCGAAGACATACCCCTGGAGCCCGGTGACGTCATCGGCGTGGCGGGGAACCACTGGGATGGCTACTCGAAAGGGGTCAACCGTAAAATGGGCCGCACTGGCCTCTACCCGTCCTACAAAGTCAAGGAGAAGATCGAGACCGTGAAGTACCCCACGTACCCCGAGGCAGACAAGCTGCTCTCAAACTCCCAACAGAAATGAAGAAGAAAGGGAAAGATGAAAATAAAATTAGAGAAAGAGACTCTGAATCAGTGATAGAACAGGGGGGAAATGATGGTAGTGTTTAGGCTGCACTGAGAGAGTGTGTGTGTGTGTGTGTGTGTGTGTGTGTGTGTGTGTAAATTATGGAATCTTGCAGCTGCCACTACATCGTCCCCGTGCACACAGATTATGAAGAAAAGTATCAATCAAACATTGATTTCAAACTAACCTGAAAACAATTAAACGCCCGTAGCCGACAACGTGGATTGGGAATGGAACTAGCCAATCGGGTCGAGCCTTGGATCAAGGGCTGAAAAACAATTATAAACTGGATGAAAAAAACTTGTTTTAATTTTTTTTCAATTATTTTGGTGGTTTTAATTCTATTCTTGCCTTATTTTTTCTCTCCTGTGTTCATTAAATGTACTGTATCTTGCATCTTCCCCTTGCCATATTCACTCACTGCGTTCCTCCCCTCTCCTTTCGCTCCAATAGCACTGTCCTACATCTTGTCTTTCATGTGCAGTTCCTTTTATACCACCTTAATGGGCTTTTTAACAAGTGATTTTAACGTGCGTGTGTCTGTTTAGGGGGCATGACATGATGCCTGTCATCAGTGAGCGGCGTCCTTATGTCCTTATTCCTGACTGAATAGTTGTGTTGTGCTCTATGAGACTGGTGGTGATAGTTGGACCCTTAGCAGGAACTTACAACAAACTATGAACTATGGTGACCAATAGTGAAGATTGATGATGGTGAACAATGTTGATCTATGTTGAACAATAATACTCTATGGTGACCTATGATTACCTTTGAACTATGATGACCTATAATGATCTACGGTGAACTACAGTGCACACAGGAGCACTCTCTAGGCTCACCAAACAAAGCACTCCACTGAGCTAATGTCCTTTTGACATCTCTACGTCCGTCTTAAGTCCATCTGTTTGTTTGTTGTATTTTTTTTGTTACTAACATTACTGTTGGAAATATGAGGGGGGAAAAAAGAGATGCCTATGTTGAAATTGATAATGCTATGTCATAAGAGGTTTGTAATCGACCGTGATAAAGAACTTTGTCATAGCTTATGTTCTGGGGGCATTTTCTTTGATAACAACCACTGATCGAATAAACTTGACAAACCAAGTGGCACTTGTGATGTCCCGCTCCATCTACATTAAAATGAATCCAAAATGATTCCACCTCTACCCTCAAAACCCCCCCCAAAACTCCTTATGAATGATGCTGAATAAATGTGTTATGAAGGTTGGTTTGGATGACACTGCTACTCCCACAAAGGTTGATATTAATTGTTCAATGTGAACCTACCAGGAATGTCATTGTCCCAAATCAAGATGGACTCCTAGTCAGGTGACCTATCATCATCAGCTGACCAGTCACCTGACCTCATCAAGATGGCAAACATTTTATGGTTTGACAGCCATCAGAGGACTTCATCCAGTATGTGTTCGTGACATGAGTGTTATGTACTGTATGCCTTAACCCTTCAAGTAAAGTGTCATCCCTTTTCCTTTAGAAGAAAGGGTCCAGCCAGAGCCAAATATTTAGAGAGTTGGGACAATGCAGTTTCTGTCTGAACGTTCCGAGAGCGCTACATTCTCCTCCGTAGCCATTGCTTAGTGATAACTGACGCTTCCGTGTTGTGCTGTTTATTCTGAACGTTTTCTAAACCAATGAAGATGTCCATTTGTTGACACTACAATCATATCTATATAAACACAGTAAAGACTTGGATACACATGATCCTGAATGCTAATCAATAAAAACGTCTATTAAATTCACTGCTCTGTTTTGCTTGTTTACAGTGGGTCATTTCATAGGGAACTGTCGGAGGCGCTATCTTATTACATCACCAAAATGTTGAGAATAAAAGCAATAAAATGGTGTCCGTTCTAGAAATTGTCCAAACTCTCTGAATATATGGCTCTGGGTCCGGGCGGCACTGACGGCCAAGGCTGTCGATGCCCCCTTGTGTGGCCGTAATGCCCACTAAAAAAGATCCATGCTTTGCTGCCAAAGTGGCAATTGTGCCCTTGGGCTGAATATAATAATTCCCTTCTCACGGCTGCCAATCACCGTTCTCCTAAGCGTCTCTCACTCATATCGCTCTCTCAGATATCTAAATTGAACTCTGTGAAGCATTTAGTTGGTTTGCAATTTCTGAAGCTGGTAACTCTAATGAACTTATCCTCTGCAGCAGAGGTAAATCTGGGTCTTCCTTTCCTGTGGCGGTCCTCATGAGAGCCAGTTTCATCATAGCGCTTGATGGTTTTTGCGACTGCACTTGAAAAAACTTTCAAAAAGCTAGACATTTTCCGGATTGACTGACCCGTCATTTCTCTTTGCTTATTTGAGCTGTTCTTGTCATAATATCGACTTGGTCTTTTACCAAATAGGGCTATCTTCTGTATACCACCGCTACCTTGTCACAACACAACTGATTGGCTCAAATACGTTAAGAAGGAAAGAAATTCCACAAAGGTACTTTTAAAAAAGCACACCTGTTAATTCTCCCGGCTGCCAATCACTGTGCTCCTAAGCGCCTCTCACTCAAATCGCTCTCTCAGATATCTATTCTTATTAGCCAATACCTGTCACGTGATCGGGTCCTTCTCACAGGCATCGCAGCTCCGAAGCAGGCTACAAGAGAAGACAGACACATCGGGGATGCAACAGCATCGAATTCCGAGGCACTTGTTGAAGATATTTGAACTGTCCACATTTACTTTTCGTAAGCCTACATGAGTAGGCCTAACGAACAACAAAAGTACTAGCCTATGTCAACCTACTATCCCCCATAGTACAAAAGTCAACCTTTTCTATTAGTCAACTTGTCCTTCTGTACGAGAAATAAATATTTCCAACATACTCTGGGATAGTTGTGGGACGCGACAGATCCCAAATGAATACAACCACTATAGCCTACATACAAATACAAATGAAAATGTACAAGCAATGAGGCTGATGCAACAGATCAGAACGTTTAGCTTAAAATATTGATGAACTATAAGCTATTTCTTCACATTATAAATGCAGCAATGCGCGCAAGGCGGTAGGCTATACTCTCAAATGTTCTAAAATGCAATTTTAACGGAAGTGCACTACAAATGCGAGCTCTTTCATATGACAGAGATGAAAATATCCTTCAGAAATGTAGTAAGACACATTATCAAGCATGTGTTGTTAACATGACTGGACAACGAAAGAAAGCTGAGAACATGAGATAAGTAGGCTACTAGTTTCAATGGCATATGAGGAAGTGTTTATGAAATAATCCCCTTAACATTCCGTCAGAACATGGTAAAACATGCGTCATAAAATGGTTTTAAACAATTACGTTTATAGTTTCTAAATGTTGACTGCCTCCACTCAGATTGCAAGGTGGGTGAGGTTGCAGTGCACTGGCCTTTCTCTCCTATCTTGACTAACAGTGCCTGAAGTATGTCGACAGAATCCAGCCTTCAGCTATTAATAATGATCCTACTTTAATTTTGTCAAACAAGTCTGGTGTTTAGCCTATATATATATATATACATACAGGCTAAATATATATAGGCTAAATATATATATATATATATATATATATATATATAGGCCAAACTATATATACTGTATATACAGAATATATGTAATTAAAAGTCTAATTAAATTTCGGCTACATTTTCAGGTGCCTCATGTAAACGTAAGTGTATGTACTGTAAATGTACATAAATAATTAGGCTACATGTCGAACTGTAGGCGATAGCCTATGAGCATTGGATGCAGCCTTGTCATGTCCAGACCGATGCTGACATGAGGCACCTGAAAATGTAGCCAAACTTTAATTAGACTTTGAATTACATATACAGTACCAGTCAAAAGTTTGGACACACCTACTTTTACAAGGTTTTTCTTGATCTTTACTGTTTTCTACATTGTAGAATAATAGTGAAGACATCAAAGCTATATGGTAACACATGGATTCAAGTAGTAACCCAAAAAGTGTGAAACAAAGCAAAATATATTATATGTTAAGGGGATTTGTAACGGCGTTCCTCCTCTTCATCCGAAAAGGAGGAGTAGTGATTTGACCAAAATGCAGCGGGTTGTGAATACATAATGATTTATTAACCAAAAACGACAAAACACGAAATAACACTCTTAGAAATACAAAATAACAAAACGAAACTAGACAGACCTAAACTACAAACTTACATGAAACGAAGAACACACGAACAGGAACAGACAAACCGAAACAGTCCCGTGTGGTAACATCTACTGACACGGAAGACAATCACCCACAAACAAACAGTGAGAACAACCTACCTTAATATGACTCTCAATCAGAGGAAACGTCAAACACCTGCCTCTAATTGAGAGCCATACCAGGCAACCCAAAACCAACATAGAAACAGAAAACATAGACTGCCCACCCAAAACTCACGCCCTGACCAATAAACACATACCAAACAACAGAAAACAGGTCAGGAACGTGACAGAACCCCCCCCTCAAGGTGCGAACTCCGGGCGCACCCCTACAACTCAAGGGGAGGGTCTGGGTGGGCATCTGTCCGCGGTGGCGGCTCCGGCGGTGGACGAGGACACCACTCCACCACTGTCTTTGTCCCCCTCCTTAGCGTCCTTCGAGTGGCGACCCTCGCCCCCGACCATGGTCCAGGAACCTTCACAAAGGCCCCTCCTACATAGAGGAGACAGCTCAGGACAGAGAGGTAGCTCAGGACAGAGAGGTAGCTCCGGACAGAGAGGTAGCTCCGGACAGAGAGGTAGCTCCGGACAGAGGGACAACTCTGTACTAATGGCAGCTCCGGACTGGGTGGCAGCTCCGGACTGGGTGGCAGCTCCGGACTGGGTGGCAGCTCCGGACTGGGTGGCAGCTCCGGACTGAGTGGCAGCTCATGACTGGAGGGCAGCTCATGACTGGAGGGCAGCTCATGACTGGAGGGCAGCTCATGACTGGAGGGCAGCTCATGACTGGAGGGCAGCTCTGGCAGCTCCTGACTGGCTGGCGGTTCTGGCAGCTCCTGACTGGCTGGCGGTTCTGGCAGCTCCTGACTGGCTGGCGGCTCTGGCAGCTCCTGTCTGGCTGGCGGCTCTGGCAGCTCCTGTCTGGCTGGCGGCTCTGGCAGCTCCTGACTGACGGACGGCTCTAGCGGCTCCTGACTGACGGACGGCTCTAATGGCTCGTGGCAGACGGATGGCTCAGAAGGCGCTGGGCAGACGGCTGGCTCAGAAGGCGCTGGGCAGACGGCTGGCTCAGAAGGCGCTGGGCAGACGGATGGCTCAGAAGGCGCTGGGCAGACGGATGGCTCAGAAGGCGCTGGGCAGACGGATGGCTCAGAAGGCGCTGGGCAGACGGATGGCTCAGAAGGCGCTGGGCAGACGGATGGCTCAGAAGGCGCTGGGCAGACGGATGGCTCAGAAGGCGCTGGGCAGACGGATGGCTCAGAAGGCGCTGGGCAGACGGATGGCTCAGAAGGCGCTGGGCAGACGGATGGCTCAGAAGGCGCTGGGCAGACGGATGGCTCAGAAGGCGCTGGGCAGACGGATGGCTCAGAAGGCGCTGGGCAGACGGATGGCTCAGAAGGCGCTGGGCAGACGGATGGCTCAGAAGGCGCTGGGCAGACGGATGGCTCAGACGGCGCTGGGCAGACAGATGGCTCAGACGGTGCTGGGCAGACAGATGGCTCAGACGGTGCTGGGCAGACAGATGGCTCAGACGGTGCTGGGCAGACGAGCAGTGCAGGCGGCGTTGGGCAGACAGCCGACTCTGCCCTGCTGAGGCGCACAGTAGGCCTGGTGCGTGGTGCCGGAACTGGAGGTACCGGGCTGACGGCACGCACCTCAGGGCGAGTGCGGGGAGAAGGAACAGTGCGTACAGGGCTCTGGAGACGCACAGGAGGCTTGATGCGTGGTGCCGAAACTGGAGGCACTGAGCTTGAGACACGCACCACAGGGAGAGTGCGTGGAGGAGGAACAGGGCTCTGGAGACGCACTGGAAGCCTGGTGCGTGGTGTAGGCACTGGTGGTACTGAGCTGGGGCGGGAAGGTGGCGCCGGATATACCGGACCGTGCAAGCGTACTGGCTCCTTTGAGCACTGAGCCTGCCCAACCTTACCTGGTTGCATGCTCCCCGTAGCCCGTCCAGTGCGGGGAGGTGGAATAACCCGCACTGGGCTGTGTTGGCGAACCGGGGACACCATGCGTAAGGCTGGTGCCATGTACACCGGCCCGAGGAGACGTACTGGAGGCCAGATATGTTGAGCCGGCTTCATGGCACTTGGCTCAATGCTCACTCTAGCCCGGCTAGTACGGGGAGGTGGAATAACCCGCACCGGGCTATGAACACGTACAGGAGACACCATGCGCTCTACTGCGTAACACGGTGTCTGCCCGTACTCTCGCTCTCCACGGTAAGCCCGGGAAGTTGGCGCAGGTCTCCTACCTGACTTCGCCACACTACCCTTTAGCCCCCCCCCCCCCCCCCCCAAGAAATGTTTGGGTTGTACTTGCGGGCTTCCAGCCTTGCTTCCGTGCTGCCTCCTCATATCGTCGCCTCTCCGCTTTAGATGCCTCCAGCTCCGCCTTGGGACGGCGACACTCCTCTGGCTCTGCCCAGGGTCCCTCTCCGTCCAGAATCTCTTCCCATGTCCAATCCTCCTTGACCCACTGCTGCTGTCGTTGCTGTCCGTTAACCCGCTGCTTGATCTGGGTTTGGTGGGTGATTCTGTAACGGCGTTCCTCCTCCTCTTCATCCGAAAAGGAGGAGTAGTGATTTGACCAAAATGCAGCAGGTTGTGAATACATAATGATTTATTAACCAAAAACGACAAAACACGAAATAACACTCTTAGAAATACAAAATAACAAAACGAAACTAGACAGACCTAAACTACAAACTTACATGAAACGAAGAACACACGAACAGGAACAGACAAACCGAAACAGTCCCGTGTGGTAACATCTACTGACACGGAAGACAATCACCCACAAACAAACAGTGAGAACAACCTACCTTAATATGACTCTCAATCAGAGGAAACGTCAAACACCTGCCTCTAATTGAGAGCCATACCAGGCAACCCAAAACCAACATAGAAACAGAAAACATAGACTGCCCACCCAAAACTCACGCCCTGACCAATAAACACATACCAAACAACAGAAAACAGGTCAGGAACGTGACAGGATTATTTCATAAACACTTCCTCATATGCCATTGAAACTAGTAGCCTATTTATCTCATGTTCTAAACTTTCAGTTTTCAAATCAATGTAATTGGCTATTTTGGTTAATGGCCTTGGTGCCCTGGCAGATTGGGCACCTCTTGAAGGCCAAATGGCCTTGCCCCTAAAATCACGAATTTCCAGCCCTGGTCCAGCTATAAACCAATTATTTATCTAGATATACTGTAAAGCTGCCAGAGTGAGTCAACCCAATGGACAATTCAGCCACCTAAAACCCCCATGCACCAGATGACAGAGAAGAATATAAATACCATTTAGCAGACACTTTTATCCAGAGTGGGAATCAAACACACAACTCCGGGAGTGTATACGCCATGTTATTTTACACAGTACTTCTTGTTCTCTCGTGTCCAGTTTTCTACTTCCTACAACGTCTTAGTCATTTAGGATCTCTAATTAAACGTCTTATTTTTGCAGACTTCTTATGTACCCAGCACTGGCCGTGTATGGGAGCTTTGTTACATATCCCTCCTTTAACTCCATCAGTGATCTACATGCCTCGTTGGACAGCAACAAGATAAAGCGCAGAGCTAGTGGGGAGATGAGTTTCGGGTGTACGAAGGAGAAAATCATTTTCTTATAGCTTTTCACACTACTGACAACAATTCGGAGCCAATTTAGTCTGGGTTGACAACCACACACAAAGTGTGCGGTGCAGACACGAGCACACGCACATCCTCTCTCTTAGCCGAGAGCTATTCAGTGAACATCTCTTTCACCGAGTAAGAGGTGCCTCCAGGGCTTTCTAAATGCACAAGTTAACTCGAGGTGAGTTTAATTAAAACACTTGACGTTGTAACAGTCATTTAAAAGAGACGTTAGTTCAGTTAATTATTCTGTTAATTGGTCTGCGGTACCTGGTGTGGGTGCCTTCAGGTTTTTAACTGGCCGATTCTCCTCTCTCTATTTAATTATGGCCAAATTGTTAAAACAATTGTAAATCTCACAGAGAACACAGGGCTGTTTTATAGGCAGCGTAGCGAAGGTGTGTCCTGCCTTGTGTCCTGAGGGTAGGCCGTTGCTGCAGAAAGAGCACGTTCATTGTCATTCTCCATGTTTCTGGAGTATTTGGGGGCTTAATCCATGCTATAAGTACAGTATACATGTATTGTGGCATTGAAGTGTAAGTCACTGGAAAAGTTTAACAAGTTACAGCAGCATGTTGACTTTCAGAATTCATGTCTTGTAAAGCGGTGTTCATTTTGGCAGCCATTTTATGTTTAGTTTTATTCTTAGTCTTTTGACTAAAATAGCTTGTAGTCTTAATCACATTTTAGTGATTTAATCCTTCTTAGTTTTATTTATTGTCAGTCGTCTAAACTCTGGACAATTTGTCTAGTTTTAGTCAATGCATTTTCTATTAAATAATTAATATTTAGGATAGCAGAGAATTAACTGCAACGTCCCAATGGGAAAATTGTCTTAGACACACAGTACTGCTCTATACAAAATAGGCACTGTATATTACACACTAAAAATAATGCATACCCTTACTATCATACACTGTTCATATTGCCAAACACAGTTGATGTCGGAAGTTTACATACACCTTAGCCAAATATATTTAAACTCAGTTTTTCACAATTCCTGACATTTAGTCCTAGTAAAAATTCCCTGTCTTAGGTCAGTTAGGAACACCACTTTATTTTAGGAATGTGAAATGTCAGAATAATAATAGAGAGAATGATTTATTTCAGCTTTTATTTCTTTCATCACATTCCCAGTGGGTCAGAAATTTACATACACTCAATTAGTATTTGGTAGCATTGCCTTTACATTTTTTTTACTTGGGTCAAACATTTCGGGTAGCCTTCCACAAGCTTCCCACAATAAATTGGGTGAATTTTGGCCCATTCCTCCTGACAGAGCTGGTGTAACTGAGTCAGGTTTGTAGGCCTCTTTGCTCACACACGCTTTTTCAGTTTTGCCCACACATTTTCTATGGGATTGAGGTCAGGGCTTTGTGATGGCCACTCCAATACCTTGACTTTGTTGTCCTTAAGCCATTTTGCCACAACTTTGGAAGTATGCTTGGGGTCATTGTCCATTTGGAAGACCCATTTGCGACCAAGCTTTAACTTCCTGACTGATTTATTGAGATGTTGCTTCAATATATCCACATAATTTTCCTACCTCATGATGCCATCTATTTTGTGAAGTGCACCAGTCCCTCCTGCAGCAAAGCACCCGCACAACATGATGCTGCCACCCCCATGCTTCACGGTTGGGATGGTGTTCTTTGGCTTGCAAGCCCCCCCCTTTTTTCTCCAAAAATAACAATGGTCGTTATGCCCAAACAGTTCTATTTTTGTTTCATCAGACCAGAGGATATTTCTCCAAAAAGTACGATCTTTGTCCCCATGTGCAGTTGAAAACCGTAGTCTGGCTTTTTATGGTGGTTTTTAGAGCAGTGGCTTCTTCCTGAATGAGTGGACTTTCAAGTTATGTCGATATAGGACTCGTTTTACTGTGGATAGAGATACTTTTGTACCTTTTTCCTCCAGCATCTTCACAAGGTCCTTTGCTGTTGTTCTGGGATTCATTTGCACTTTTCGCACCAAAGTGCATTCATCTCTAGGAGACAGAACGCGTCTCCTTCCTGAGCAGTATGATGGCTGCGTGGTCCCATGGTGTTTATACGTGCTTAGTATTGTTGTACAGATGAACGTGGTACCCTCAGGCATTCAGAAATTGCTCCCAAGGATGAACCAGACTTGTGGAGGTCTACAATTACAATTATTTTCTGAGGACTTGGCTGGTTTCTTTTGATTTTCCCATGATGTCAAGCAAAGAGGCACTGAGTTTGAAGGTAGGCCTTCCACATGTACTCCTCCAATTGACTCAAATGATGTCAATTAGCCTATCAGAAGCTTCTAAAGCCATGACATAATTTTCTGGAATTTTCCAAGCTGTTTAAAGGCACAGTCAACTTAGTGCATGTGAACTTCTGACCCACT
Source organism: Salvelinus namaycush (assembly GCF_016432855.1). Taxonomy (NCBI): domain Eukaryota; kingdom Metazoa; phylum Chordata; class Actinopteri; order Salmoniformes; family Salmonidae; genus Salvelinus; species Salvelinus namaycush. The sequence goes on from NC_052335.1 coordinate 10,945,202, forward strand.
TGAATTGTGATACAGTGAATTGTAAGTGAAATAATCTGTCTGTAAACAATTATTGGAAAAATGACTTGTGTCATGCACAAAGTAGATGTCCTAACAGACTTGCCAAATTTAGAGTTTGTTAACAAGAAATTTGTGGAGTGGTTGAAAAACGAGTTTTAATGACTCCAACCTAAGTGTATGTAAACTTCCGACTTCAACTGTACATAATACTTTGCACATTGCCTTATTCTGTCAGCGGTGTTCTTACACAGCTCAGCTTTACTTATTTCTGTTTAGGTGTTTGATGGACATGGGAATGAAGGAGTGCTTATACTTGTGCAGTTTACACTTAAGGACCCTATAGAGTCTGCCTGTGAGGAGGATGGACTCTATATCATCTGCCTGAGGGGAGGAGCTGATATTCAGAGTGAAGTACATGGGAGGGATCTGAAATAATTTTCTGCGCTTGTCTGGTAACAGTCTGTTAAAAAAATAGTCTGCAGGGAGGGATGTTGCCTCACACCCATGACCTTCATGGCAGTTTGTATCAGGCGGGCAATTTGAGATGTCAGTTGGACTCATGAATTGCCAAACCATACTGTGATGACATATCTCAAGATACTCTCTACGACCTCGTGGTAGAACAGAAGCATTATTTTCTGGTACAATTCCAAAAACACAGTCTACATAGGAAATAGAGGCATTGGTTGGACCCTGTAGCAGACACACTCTAGTTGGACCTTCCAGCTCAGCACATTGTACATATGTACACCCAGGTACTTATACCAACTAACCTGTGCTATGTTGGCATTGTGGACAACCACAGGCATGTGGTCGCCGGCAGATTTTGGGGTCAAACACCATCTCCTCTATTTTCTTTACATTGAGGATGAGAGAGTGCTCATCATATCACTTAACAAATCTCTGACCTTTGAATCTCTGACTTGTACACAGTAGCATCTGGATCTTTATACATCAGACCAAGAATGGCAGTATCATCAGAAAACTTGACAATATAGTTATCAGGATTACTGCTAGTGCATTCATGAGGGTACTGTTAACTCTAACCGGTCGAGTATGGCTAATCAGGAATGAGTGGTACCATCTAATGGTGTAGCGGTTAACACCATCTGCTTTAACTGAGTAGGACAAGTGGCTTTATTGTGCTAAACGCTGAACTGAAATCAATAAATAACTGTCTAGCATAGGCCATGGGAGAGATTTTCCAGATGCTGAACAATGAGATGCACTATGGTGTTGATTGCATCATCAGTCCCACGACTTTTCCCTTGATAAGGATCTAACACACCATGATCTTTTCAAAACACTTCATTACAATGGGGAGTCAGAGCAACAGGTGTGTAGTCATCATTTTCTTTTGGACAAGGCTTTTTGGGGACTGGAGTGCTAATGGCCTTTTTTCCACAAAGATGTGGACAATATGGGAGTCTACAGACCTCTGAAAGATAGGGCATCAAGCAGGAGTAAGTTCCTCGAAGAAAAGCAGAGTTGCCTTATATAAATACATTTGATTTGATTTATTCATACAGGTGTGCTTGAAGACTAGTGACAGCTACAGGGTTGATTTTCAACCTAAGAACAATGTCATCAATAACAATGGAGTCAGTCATTATCACACTCAACAGAGAAGTCATGTACGTCCAATCTTTCATATAAAACACTTCATTAATTGGCTTTGGTCAATTCATCTGGTGTGCGCAAGGATTTTTTGGGCAAGGTTCATAATGTTTATTGTTCTCATCAACTTTCATTGTTCATTCACTGTAAGGAACTATTTTTTTCATTGATTCCTTGTGGTCTTTCCTTGTCTCCCTGAGCTTTTGGTTGAGCTCCTTTTGCACACATTTCAGATGTTGTTGATCCTTGTTTTTGAAGGCTTGCCTCTTGCTTGCCTCTTGACCCAGTCCTTTACCTCCTTTGTGATGCATGGTTTGTTTGGGTATGCCTTTAATGTCTTTTGGGGTATGACAGAGTCAACACAGAAATGGATGTAGTCTGTGGCAGCCTGTGTTGACTTGCACATGTCTAACTCATGAAAAATATCCCAATCTGTACACAAAAAGAATCCCTTAAGTGATTATCTGCTGTCTTCAGTCCACACATTAAAAGATTTCATGGGGGGTTTTTAGCTCTTGAGAGCTGTACTGTAGGTGGGAGTGAGCTGGACGGTGTTGTGATTGGAGTTAGACTGGTGGTTTAGCTCTAGCTGAGTATACATTTTTAACATTTCCAAAACATTTTTGACCCGTTTCACGAAGCAAGGCATATGTCTCAAGTCACTACTTCACCGGAGAGGCATTTGAACGTAATTTCTTTTCAATCAAAATGTATTTTTTGGGCAGAAATACCTTCTGGAACATGTGAACTTTCATGTGCCTTAATAACAAACGTATATGCCATCTGTAAATAAGAATTAAACTGTTAAATTATGAGCCTTGTTGGTTTAGCCACGGAAAAAGACTGGAACCTTCCCGCTAGCCCTGATTGGCTGAGATAATGAATGGACTGGACATACCAAGAGATGAGTTCGAACTGGTCTGCCATGTATCATGCTTCTGTCTATAACGTGAGCTGTTCAGTATGTGTAGATAATCCTTGCTACTGCGGCTTTAAAAAAATACAGTTTATAACATTTGCCATAGAGAACTGCAAAACTGTTGATACTGCTCTCAACAACATTGCTGCCCTGAATTTAGCAGGCGCTATCTACAAAGTGTGAAAAAGATGTGATCGACTACTTTCCGCACACAGTCAGAGTGAACCGGAGTGACTTGACACAACGCGGGCCAAACAAGCTGTACAGTCTACAGACAAAACAGAGTTAAAGGGGTTCCAGTCTGCTGTGAAGCGATCATCCACGTATACGGGGAAGAGCCTAGCTACATTTTCAGATATTATACAGTACATTTTGTATTTAGTCAGAAAGTCATTTTCATTGCAAGTTAAAGCATACGTTAACTACTGTAGCTAGCAAACGTTAGCTTGCTGGCTCGCTAGCTAACGGTGCGTGTATGATCTGTGTAGTAATATAATTTGTATCTCAGAAAGCCAAAGTTTAGCAACTTTCAAAGCAGAATCACTTTCCCATTGTTCCTCAACTGCAGTGTATGATATACCATTGTGTTGCTCTGAGTGTCTACAATTTAAAAAGCACAATTGAAAATGTTGCTACATAAGACGCGAAAAGAGGTGATCGGCCCTTTGTCAAGAATTCTGTTATTTTTAGTGTCACATTTAACATATTGTTCATACCCAGGTAGTGACATTTTCATTTTGCAATGATACACAAAAAGTTTCCAACAAAAAATAGAGGCTTCTGGGGTGTGTTGTAGTTGTTGGTGGACATAGTCAGCTACTTTGGCAGCGGCCCTCGCAGCCGTGGAACTAAGGGGTATGTAGAAGAATGTTTCTGAAATTCCCGGGGTAGGTAAAACCGCCTTAGACTCAAACATAGCTGTTGAACGTCTGGATTGTATATTGTCTACACCATTTGTTGTTGATGTACACACAGACTGCCCCCTCTGCTCTTCCTTGACGCATCGCTCCTATCCAAGCGGACATGAGTAAACCCCTCTATTTCAATAGGAGAATCGCGAGTGTCTTGATGTAACCAAGTCTCAGTAAATGTCATGATGCAGGACTCACATTGTTCGTAGCATGCTCTGGTTTTCAGTCAGAGTTCATCCATTTTATTTTTCAGAAAACACGAGTTGCACACTATCATAGATGGTAGAGGTGGTCTACTGCTCCTTTGCCGGAGCCACTGTCTGATTCCCTCACTTCTATGCGCACATTGAGCCTTGTCCAGCAAGGCCTCTTATACCTTAGCTGGCAACATGGCTATTGTGGCAGAAATAGCCATGATTCACCATAGGCTACTACAAAGCCTTGTCTATAGGTTAAACAATTTACAGCTCAGATTTTCTCCCCATCATACTCATCAGAGGGGAGTAAGTAACAGTGATTCCATTGAAAAGGGGAGAATCTGAGTTTCCTAACAATGCCAGACTTATTGCTGTAGCCTACTTGTAATATTCAGCAAATAGGAAAAAAGTAACTCTACTCACATTTGCGGACCGCAAGATGAATAAAGCGTGCATGGCAAAATAGAGTTTGGGATGTTATCAAAGCAAAAATTGTCAACAGGTTTTGTTACAATTTAGAAGTGCCCTGGTGGTGCATCAGTGCAAAAGGAGCTGTGTGTGTTGCAAAGGCAGGCAGGGCCAAGCTCAGGTAACCTGTGCACCTGAAAAACGTTAATTCTGCCAATGACAGGATTGCATTACAATTTCTGCAAAGGCATGAGTACTTATGATTGGACAAAACAGATGAAAAGGAGCTTCATGTCAAAATGTAATGTCCTTTCTCGTCTCACATTTTTGTCAACTAAAATTAAAACTAATTTGTAATAGTTATCGGGCTTTTTTCAGAACATCTCGTCTCGTTATTGTCATAGTTTTAGTCAGGGAAAATAGGTTGTTGGTTATTTGTAACTCTTGGGAATGATGTGAAAATGCTTTACACTTGCTGGACCATCACAGGTATCAGATGATGAGTGAGGGGTTTGGGAGATAAACACAAAGAGAGTGTTTTTTCACAGGGATCATTCAATGTGATCAAATCAAATGTTATTGGTCACATACACATGGTTAGCAGATGTTAATGCGAGTGTAGCGAAATGCTTGTGCTTCTAGTTCCGACAGTGCAGTAATATCTACCAAGTAATCTAACAATTCCACAACAGCTATGGAATCAATCACTTTCTGACTGCACCCATTTTGATTTGAATCAAACCTTCCATACATGTTTGCCCATGGTAAAAGTGGTCAGAAAGTTACTTTTTGGTAAACATTCAGGAGATAGAGGTGCTCAAAGTGACCCATTTTGCATACCCCACGTCCATGTCTTCATTACTCATTAAGATAAACGGTTGAATATAATATCATTTGAAACTTACAAACAGGGTTTTCAGACCGTTTATGATTCATAAAAAAAATTGGTTTTCACAATACAAATTATATTTTTTAAGCTCGTCAATTATCTAAAAACACAACTCTGATTTTTTTCATATTCATATATGTTGTAGCTTAGACCCTATTTTGCATCATCTGAGGTGTTTGTGCAAAGCCTGCCATAGGTTGAGACACAGCACACTCTTCTTGAATACAGGGTGTGTGTCATGTTTTGGCTGATAAATGTACTAAAATGTGAATAAAGTAGACATTTCAACTTTCAAATGGTACCGCAAAGATGGTTGGAGGTGCTTCCGGTTTAGCATGTGAATGGAGAAGAAGGTCGTGGACAGGGCTACTACGCATTAGTTAATTTTGTCACATTTTTACTTTGCATTCCACTTTCTTACATATCAGATTTGATTGATGAGTTCGTAAGTTACCTTTTTGATTCAAATGTCACACGATCGGAGGAACAGAAGACCTGTAATTAACATTTTAACCGCGATGGGAAATGGACTCCAGTCCAACCGTTACGGAGTCTCATGCAGTCACACTCCCCACCGATCTTCAGAAACTCCGTACGATTCTGGTCTCTGAAATTACAGCTACCATTGCCACTCAAACTGCCATCGATGCTGCTCTGGCGCCCTTCTCCAACTTCCTGGATGGTGTCCGAGCTGCTGCGGATGAACAAGGCCGCCGACTTGACGGCTTTCAACTCGACCTGTGTGACTACAGTGACCGCATAGTAGCCGTTGTGAAAACAGTCGCCCGTCTGAGCACCAAAAACCAAAAGCTGATTGACCTGGAATCCCGTTCTCGCCGTTGCAATCTTCGGTTTGTTGGTATACCAGAGAAACTTGAAGGAGGGGACTCAGTTATGTTCATGTCAGACTTCTTCTCGGAGGTGCTGGGTCTGGCCATCGTTCCATCACCCCCGAAGCTGGACAGAGCTCTCCGCATTGGCCCCTCCCCAGCGGGCAGAGACGACAACTCCAAGCCTACAGTGTTTATTGTCTGTTTTCACAACTACTGTGACAATGAGTGCATCCTCTAGTGGTGGGGCAGAGATGTTTTTTCATCTAGATACTTACTGAAGGACTTTTCACCACTTTATTATGCCCCATTGATCATTCATTCGTTAGGATAGGAAGGTTTTCTGTTTATATGCTCCGAAGCTGCACAAACGTCAACCTACTGTCTCCATTAGCTGAGGAAGGAGACTTTGGGTTTGGGTGGGTGGGAGGGAGGGAGGGGAGGTCCTATTTTTTATATTTTATTTTTTTAAATATTTGCTTTTTTCATCAATTTTCTCTGTTATCTTTGCAAATGCATGGTCTGTTTTCACACCTTTTTCCTTTCAATATTTTAGATGGCTAACAACGCTAATAATAGTAATATTGGAATAGGTAGGCCTAATCCTATAAAGCTTTTATCTTAGAATACTTAAACAATTAATAATCGTGTCAAGAGGTCTAGGATCTTCTCCCATTTTGTAACGGCTGTCATATTCGTTCTCCTCCTCAGACGAGGAGGAGCATGGATCGGACCAACACGCAGAGTGGGTAGTGCTCATGATAATTTATTAAATCGAAACTGAACACTAACATGAAACAAAATAACAAAATGAATACAACCGACAACAGTCCCGTGTGGCACAAATACAAACACGGAAACAAACACCCACAACACACACGTGAAACCCAGGCTGCCTAAGTATGATTCTCAATCAGGGACAACGATTGACAGCTGCCTCTGATTGAGAATCATACCAGGCCGAACACAAAATCCCCACATAGAAAATCACACATAGACAAACCCACCCAACTCACGCCCTGACCAACTAAATAAATACAAGACAAAAGAAAACAGGTCAGGAACGTGACATAACCCCCCCCCCCCCTTAAGGTGCGAACTCCGGGCGCACCAGCATAAACTCTAGGGGAGGGTCTGGGTGGGCGTCTGTCCACCGTGGCGGCTCTGGCGCTGGTCGTGGTCCCCACCCCACCATAGTCAAACCCCGCTTCCGTGGCCTCTTCCCAATGGCCACCCTCCATATAAACCCCATTGGATTAAGGGGCAGCTCCGGACTGAGGGGCAGCGCCGGACTGAGGGGCAGCACCGGACTGAGGGGCGGATCCTGGCTGGCTGGCTCTGGCGGATCCTGGCTGGCTGGCTCTGGCGGATCCTGGCTGGCTGGCTCTGGCGGATCCTGGCTGGCTGGCTCTGGCGGATCCTGGCTGGCTGGCTCTGGCGGATCCTGGCTGGCTGGCTCTGGCGGATGCTGGCTGGCTGTCTCTGGCGGATGCTGGCTGGCTGGCTCTGGCGGATGCTGGCTGGCTGGCTCTGGCGGATCCTGGCTGGCTGGCTCTGGCTGCTCCTGGCTGGCTGGCTGGCTCTGGCTGCTCCTGGCTGGCTGGCGGCCCTGGCGGATCCTGGCTGGCTGGCGGCCCTGGCGGATCCTGGCTGGCTGGCGGCCGTGGCGGATCCTGGCTGGCTGGCGGCCCTGGTGGATCCTGGCTGGCTGGCTCTGGCTGGTCCTGGCTGGACGGCTCTGGCTGGTCCTGGCTGGACGGCTCTGGCTGGTCCTGGCTGGACGGCTCTGGCGGATCCTGTCTGGCGGAAGGCTCTGGCTGCTCCTGTCTGGCGGAAGGCTCTAGCGGCTCCTGTCTGGCGGAAGGCTCTAGCGGCTCCTGTCTGGCGGAAGGCTCTGAAGGCTCAGTACAGACGGGCGGCTTTGAAGACTCAGTACAGACGGGCAGCTCTGACGGCTCGGGACAGACGGACCGCGCTGGGCAGGCAGGCAGCTCAGACAGCGCTGGGCAGGCAGGCAGCTCAGACAGCGCTGGGCAGGCAGACAGTTCAGACAGCGCTGGGCAGGCAGACAGTTCAGACAGCGCTGGGCAGGCAGGCAGCTCAGACACTGGCTGCGCTGGAGAGGTGGGAGCAACTGGGGAGAGAACCTGGAGAGACAGCCTGGTGCGGGGGGCTGCCACCGGAGGACTGGTACGTGGAGGTGGCACCGGGTATACCGGACCGTGAAGGAGGACACGCGCTCTTGAGCACCGAGCCTGCCCAACCTTACCAGGTTGAATGATCCCCGTAGCCCTGCCAGTGCAGCGAGGTGGAATAGCCCGCACTGAGCTATGCTGGCGAACCGGGGACACCATTTGTAAGGCTGGTGCCATGTACGCCGGCCCGAGGAGACGCACTGGAGACCAGATGCGTTGGGCCGGCTTCATGACACCCGGCTCGATGCCCAACCTAGCCCTACCAGTGCGGCGAGGTGGAATAGCCCGCACTGGACTAAGCACGCGTACTGGGGACACCGTGCGCTTTACCGCATAACACGGTGTCTGACCAGTACGACGCCCTCTCACTCCACGGTAAGCACGGGGAGTTGGCTCAGGTATCCTACCCGGCTTTGCCACACCCCGCGTGTGCCCCCCCCCAAGAAATTTTTGGGTCTGACTCTCGGGCTCCCAACCGCGTCGCCGCGCTGCCTCCTCATACCAGCGCCTCTCTGCCTTCGCTGCCTCCAACTCCGCCTTGGGACGGCGATATTCCCCTGGCTGAACCCAGGGTCCTTTGCCGTCCTCCCAGGTCCACGAGTCCTGTGTCTTCTGTTGCTGCTGTCGCTGCCCTTCTCCACTCCGCTTGGTCCTTTGTTGGTGGGTGTTTCTGTAACGGCTGTCATATTCGTTCTCCTCCTCAGACGAGGAGGAGCATGGATCGGACCAACACGCAGAGTGGGTAGTGCTCATGATAATTTATTAAATCGAAACTGAACACTAACATGAAACAAAATAACAAAATGAATACAACCGACAACAGTCCCGTGTGGCACGGAAACAAACACCCACAACACACACGTGAAACCCAGGCTGCCTAAGTATGATTCTCAATCAGGGACAATGATTGACAGCTGCCTCTGATTGAGAATCATACCAGGCCGAACACAAAATCCCCACATAGAAAATCACACATAGACAAACCCACCCAACTCACGCCCTGACCAACTAAATAAATACAAGACAAAAGAAAACAGGTCAGGAACGTGACACATTTGAAAAAGCTAAAAACAGATGTGGTATTTTTACAAGAGACCCATTTACGCATTAAAGATCACTCAGGTTCAGTCGGATTTCCATTCAGACTTTAACTCCAAAGCCAGAGTGGTTGGAATTTTGGTTAATAAAATAATGCATTTCTCTACTACTAATGTTATTTCAGACAGTAATGGGAGATATTTAATCATAACTGGCACCATTTGGCACACACCTGTAGTATTGGTCAATGTATATGCTCCCAATTTTGATGATGTTAAATTTGCCAATGGGTTGCTGGGGAAATCCCTTCTCTGAATGCCCATCATTTGATATTTGGCGGGGATCTGAATTGTGTTATTAGCCCGGCTTCAGACCGCTCCAACCCCAGAACCATGTCTCCCTCTGCTATGTCAAAGTCTTAAAGGTTTTATGGTTCAGAATGGGTGTACAGATCACTGGAGATTTCAGAATCCCCAGGCAAGAGAGTATTCTTTCTTTTCACATGTACACCATTTTTTTCTCATATTGACTATTTCTTCATTGCTCATAAGTTACTTCCAAATGTCACCTCTTCTGAATATTTACCCATTGTAATTTCTGACCATGGACCTTTAGCCCTCGACATAGTCCTATCAGGACTCGTACTCCTCTCTGTTGGAGATTCAATTCTCTTCTGTCTGATGCAGACTTTATCTCCACTTCTACTGATCATTTTCTTTTTTCAAATCAGACAAGCTCCTCTCATTCTCTATTATGGGAGTCACTTAAGGCCTATCTTAGAATATAAATGATTTCTTATTCTTCTCATTTAAAACAAAACTCGTAAAGCTAAACTCTCTAAAGCCATCCTTGACTTAGACCACCAACATGCCCTGACGCTGTCTCCAGAGCTGTATAAGCAACGCTTGAACTTACAATCTGAATTCAATCTCTCGTCCACTGCAGATGCAGAACGGTTACTATTGCATTCACGTGGTACCTACTATGAACATGGCGACAGGCCAAGTCGTCTGCTCGCACACCAATTAAAACCCAGTGCTGCTACCCGTGTGATTCCCCAAGTTAAAGATTCCTCTCATAGCTTGATTTCTGATCTTACGGGGATCAATGACACCTTCAAATCTTTCTATTTCTCCCTGTATACGTCTGAATTTCCATCAGATACTGCCTATATGACTACATTTTTGGGTGAACTGGAGACTCCCACAGCTGAGACTGAAACTGCTGATTACCTTGATTCTCCTCTCAGCCTTGAAGAAGTTATTCAGTCTATCAAGTCAATGTAGAACAGCAAAGCTCCAGGGCCTGATGGGTTTTCCGTCTACTTCTCAATGGTTCAACGATGTAATGTTTTTCCTAAAGCTTGAAAAAATGAGGTATTCTATTCGGGGTTCCAGTGATACATATGTTAGAAAATGGCAACCATATTTATCATACTTTAATGGCTTGCAGAGGCTCCCCTCTATTGAGATGCTTTAAGGTTTCCCAGTAGGTATTCCCAGTAGTCATTACATAATAGGTACAGTCATCAATATAATGCTATCCAGTCCAAGCAAGTTTGTCTAAGGTTTACTGATGGTTTATATCCATATTTATTTATGTTTTTGTTGCTCCACTTCAGTATCTTGAATCTGTGTTGAGTTGTTTGTATGTGAGACAATTTGTGTTGTTCCTGTACTCTTGTTTGTTTGTTTGTTTGTTTGTTTGTTTGTTTGTTGTGATATCTCTGTAGAATTTTTGTTTTCTAGGACCGAACTGAGGGAGGGTGTGGGGTGGGGTGGGTTGGGTAGGGTATTTGGGGTAATTGGAGTGGGTGGTTGGGAGGGGGTTGGGGTGAGTGGTTGTGAGGGAATCGAGGTGGGGGGACTGAGTTAGGGCGGAGAGGTAGGGAAGGACTGGGGGGGTTTGGGGGGATGTGTTGAATGAAGGGAGGAAGGAAGGGAGGGAGAGAGGGTGGTTGGGAGATAGTAAAATATTTGTACTTACATTGGTGTACATATTGCAAAACTTGAATAAAAATATATAAAAAAATTAAAAGATGGTTGGAGGTCCACACAGCTGTCACGTGTGCTCCCTCTCCGACCTCTAGGTCACCAGGCTGCTCGTTATGGCGCACACCTGTCACGATCGTTACGCGCACCTGCACGCCGTCAGACTCACCCGGACTCGTCAGACTTACCTTCCCTATATATGTCACTAACTTGGTTCATTCCCCAGGCGTCATTGTTTCTGTTTCAGTTTCATGTCTGTGTGCTGTTAGTGTTATGGATTATGTTAATTTTATTAAAACACTCACTCCCTGAACTTGCTTCCCGACTCTCAGCGTATATCGTTACAACATCAGAGAATGTTGAGTGAGAATGTCCATTGTTATAAATTAAAATGTAAATATTCCATAGTAAACCTATTGAATTATAGATAATATAATATATGTTCCCATTCAAGTTGACATGCTCTGTCTCTCTCCCTCTCTCCCTCACCTGCTGTCTCGACTTCTGAATGTCAGCTATGAAAGCTGACATTTATTCCTGAGGTGCTGACCTGTTGCACCTTCTATAAACCCTGTGATTATTATTTTACCCCGCTGGTCACTATGAATGTTTAAACATCTTGAAGAACGATCTAGCCTTAATGGCCTTGTACTCTTATAATCTCCACAGGCACAGCCAGAAGAGGACTAGCCACCCCTCAGAGCCTGGTTCCTCACTAGGTTCCTGCCATTCTAGGGAGTTTTTCCTAGCCACTGTGCTTCAACATGTACATCTGCATGGCTTGTTCTTTTGAGATTTTAGGCTGGGTTTCTGTATAAGCACTTTGTGACATTTTCTGATGTAAAAAGGGCTTTATAAATATATTTGATTGAAATATATTCTGTTATAATCTTCACCCGGCACAGCCAGAAGAGGACTGGCCACCACTCATAGGCTGGTTTCTCTCTAGGTTTCTTATAGGTTTTGGCCTTTCTAGAGAGTTTTTCCTAGCCACCGTGCTTCTACACCTGCATTGCTTGTTGTTTGGGGTTTTAGGCTGGGTTTCTGTACAGCACTTTGAAATATCAGATGATGTAAGAAGGGCTATATAAATACATTTGATTTGATTTGATTGATTCAGGTCCAAAAAGTAACTTTCTGACCACTTCCCACATGGGCAAATATATATGAAAGGTTTTGTTCAGATCAAAAGGGGTGCAGTTATAAAGTGATTGAAATCATATGGAACAACCCCAGGGCAAATGGATTGGGTGTTGTCGGTGTTCTTTGTCTGAAACTGAGCTTGTGTGGGGTCACCCTAATAGTCCACGGACTGCACACTCAGAAGATGAGCTCCCAAAATGTGTTACCGTCTCTTAATGCTCTTTATTCCTCTTCATCGCCTTCTCCAGTCTTTAAAATGTGTATCCTATTTTGGTTATTCCTTAACACCCCCCCCCCCCCCCCCCCCCAACTCCCTCCCCACCCGCTTCTGCCTTGGCAGCATCTGGCCAAATTGAGCCTGTGTAAGGTACATCACCACTTAGTGAAGCAAAATGAGTTTTGTTTGGCACACACAACAAAGTGATTCTCGTTTGCAGATCAGATAAATCAATGACTTATTTGAGCTCTGAAGCAGTGAAGGAGATGAGACAAATGTGCAGCAGGCTTTTCCAAATGTTCCAGGAAGAAAGAGAATAGTAAAATAGATCTGGGCTGCTGATGGCTCTTAAAAGTATTTGATTGGTTCGCCTGTTAAAAATGTTCTGATAGATTTAGTGATAGTTGCGGTCGTAGAGACAAGTGTGATGTTCTTGTTGTCAGAAACAGCATCGTGCTGTCACAGCTTTTATGTACTTGTGGTCATACAAACAGCACATTGTGATGTCACAGAGTCTATGTGCTTGTGGTCATAGGAACAGAGCAGTGTGATGTCACAGAGTTCATGTTCTTGCTGTCAGAAACAGCATTGTGATGTCACAAAGTTTATGTACTTGCGGTCATAGAAACAGAGAATTGTTATGTCACAGAGTGTATGTGCTTGCGGTCACAGAAACAAAGAATTGTGATGTCACAGAGTTTATGTGTTTGTAGTCATAGCGACAGTCCGTTGTGATGTCACAGAGTTCATGTGCTCGCAGTCATAGGTTGAGCGTTGTGATGTCACATAATTCAGGTGATTACAGTCATATAAGCAGAACAGTGTGATGTCACAGAGTTCATGCTTATGAAGCTGTGGTTGCGGTTGTAGAAACAGGGCGTTGTGATGTCACAGAGTCAATAATGACGTAGATTCAGAAGGAGGGCTCTGTAATTTTATGAAGGTGATAATGATTTCACAGTGAGCAGAAGTCTGTATTTATGGGCTCATGAAGGCAGTGATTATGTCCTTCCTGTTCCAATTATGATGTCACATTCAGCATATACTGTAGATATCTTTATAGCCGTTGTGGTGATTATATTTTCACCTAATGTGACTACAGTGATACCATGGAGTTTCCATGTTAACCCAATAGCTCTAACTATTATGTGTCCGGCGTTTAAAGGTGTCCCTCCTCTCTCTTCTCCCCCTGTCCCTCCTCCCGGGGTTCCACCTTCCTGTGGTGATGACCATTAGTGTGTGGCTGCAGCCTGCAGGAGATAACAGGTGATTTAGTGGCCCTGCATCCCACCACAGCCAGAGAGAAATGGCTGCCCGCCGTTTATCTTCCCCGCTCCGCCATTCTCCACACACTTTTACATTAGGCTGCCCCATTCAAAGCCATCTGTCTTCCCAGTCAGAGTTTGATAAAGAGACGAGGAAGGGAGGAAGGGGAGAAAGTGGGGAGGCTGTGAAGGCACACAACACAACTCTCCCTGCATACTTATATTATACACTGTCTGCTACTAGGAGTTCAGTACGCACCAAACAGAGGAAAACGGTCCGGAATGGATTGTAATTTAACTTGTTCAATAATAAATGCTCACTTTGGTTTGCTACAATGTGCCCCTGTGAACACGGCCCAGGACAGGACATAGCTGGAAGGTCTGTATTGAACAATAAAAGTAAATAAAAATCTAAAATAAATAGATTTAAATAGATTGTACTACAGTCATTGACAATGATTTGCATAATAAACAGTTCTAAAGTATTAATTCTACGCCACTCATCATTCATCACTCAATGGTAGCACAATGGGTTTAGATAATAATAATAATAACACATACAGTTGAAGTCGGAAGTTTACATACACTTAGGTTGGAGTCATTAAAACTCGTTTTTCAACCACTCCACAAATTTCTTGAAAACAAACTATAGTTTTGGCAAGTCGGTTAGGACATCTACTTTGTGCATGACACAAGTCATTTTTCCAACAATTGTTTTCCTGAAACGTTTGACCCAAGTTAAACAATTTAAATGCAATGCTACCAAATACGAATTGAGTGTATGTAAACTTCTGACCTACTGGGAATGTGATGAAAGAAATAAAAGCTGAAATAAATCATTCTCTCTAGTATTATTCTGACATTTCACATTCTTAAAATAAAGTGGTGATCCTAACTGACCTAAGAAAGTGTCACGTTCTGACCTTTATTTCCTTTGTTTTGTCTTTATTTTGTATGGTCAGGGCGTGAGTTGGGGTGGGCAGTCTATGTGTGTTTTTCTATGTTGGGGTTTTGAGTTCGGCTTGGTATGGTTCTCAATCAGAGGCAGCTGTCAATCGTTGTCCCTGATTGAGAATCATACTTAGGTAGCCTGGGTTTCACTTTTGGTTTGTGGGTGTTTGTTTCCGTGTGAGTGTTTGTTGCCACACGGTACTGTTTCGGTTTCGTTCGTTTCACGTTTATTGTTTTGTATTTTGTAGTGTTCAGTTTATGTCTTTAAATAAACATTATGGACACTTACCACGCTGCATATTGGTCCTCCGATCCTTCTCGCTTCTCCTTGTCAGAAGAGGAGGACGACAGCCGTTACAGAAGGGGAATTTTTACTGGGATTAAATGTCAGGAATTGTGAAAAACTGAGTTTAAATGTATTTGGCTAAAGTGTATGTAAACTTCCGACTTCAACTGTATATCTTGTATAGTGCTTTTCATAAATTATTAAAGAAAATAATCTCAAAGCGCATAAAAAGTGAACAAATAACAAATTGAAATTGATATAAGGAAGTTGGTAATATCTCTATTTGGCTTCGGATGATGGAAAGGACGGGAGTTGAGGTCTTAAAAAAAGGTGCTCTCTAGAACCTAAAAGGGTTCTTCGGCTGTCCCCATATGAGAACAACTTGAAGTACCCTTTTTGGTTCCAGGTAGAACTCGTTTGGTTCATTTCCACAGATGGTTCTGCATGAAACCCAAAAGAGTTCCATTTAGATCCAAAGAGGGTTCTGCTATGGGGACAGCTGAAGAACCCTTCTTTGAACCCTTTTTTCTAAGAGTGTAGTTTGGATTGGAAATGCAGTGTGGCTTCAGTGGAGGGGGTATTGATGGTACAGTCCGGAAGAAACAAAGACAGTCTGACAAACATTGGTTAAGAACAGTCCCCGAGCCTCCTTTGCCATCTCTGGACAAAGCATGTAGTCCTTGTTGTAGATATTCCCGACAGATGAAACAAAAAAGCCAGGGCTGCATTATTTAAATCCAAACAGCCAACTAGCTAGCTATAAGCCAAAAATATTAACTTTTTATCCCAAATCTGCAAATCTGAGAATCATGACCACAAGATGTAAGTGATCAAACCCCAGAGCAGTAAAACCCACACGTAAAAAAAGAAAAGAAAATGCTACTAAAAACACGTAATTGAAAATGAAATATGTACAATATTTACAGAGCTCTCTGCCTAGGCAATCTCATGGCACCATGACAACCTTGAAGATGCGACCATTCCACAAAAGAACAACATGTCATTTCTCCTGAAGTCTTGTTTTCTTTCTACATGGTGAATTCCACGGGTGGTGGTAATAGTGGAGAGTGATTAAGATAGCAGCATGGCTTCCAGAGATTCCACCACCACGCTGGTCCCCACCACACCACCATGTCTATACGATGTCGTGATTACATCTGAATTCCTGAGCAACTGCGTGAACCTCCAGCAGGCATGTAAAGTGGATTCATTCTGCCTGGCTGATAGCATGTTGCCATTTTGCCACTATTCTATAAGTTACATCACGCCAGGCAAGCTCAATCAAGCTAAACTAAAATATAAACAATTATTTTGAATACTATTTGAACCCAGGTCTGATTGCAGATGAATATGAAACGAAACAGGACGTATCATAAATCTACAGTCAGAACTCAAGAAGCCTGATAAAAGCTCTAGTATCTTAGCCTAACAGATTGCTAGCTGCCAGGCTCCCTGGGAGGAAAAAGAAAGAGCGTGAAATTGTGATGTGGTGCAGTTTTTAAGTGGTTGTTCTGTAATGGCCGAACCAACGTGCTGATTTGTGATTTCTCTTTGGTGGTGGCGTCAGAGTGAGAGTGGAGCCTTTTCAAGTCTTTTGTTTGGTCCCTGGTCTGTAATTAGGATGTCATTGTGTGACAGGAGAATAGGACTGTGATGAGCTGGTGGCCTGCTAGGGGGACAGCAAGGTGTCTGGTGTCTAGACGCACGCTGGGAGAGAAAAAGGGGACCCCTCTCCTCCTCTGACACAGGTCTGTGGTCTAGCTGCGGTCTTCTTTCTCTTTCTCTCTCACTGTGTCGCTTCTCTCGCTCACACACCTTTCTCCCCTTCTCTCCTCTCGCTCTCTAATCCCATATCCCCCCTCTCTCCCTCCTCTACCTCTCCATCTTCCTCCCTGGCGCCTGTCCCTTTGATTCTGATGACCAAGCAGAAGTGAAGTGTGCCTGTGTAATTAACTGTGTTGCTACGAGGTTAATGAGTCTATCTCTGTCTCTCTCTCTCTCTAGTCTCTCTCTCCTCAGTCTCCCTCATCTGTTGACAGACTATAGGCCTTGTGCCTTGCACAACAGTGTGTGTTGCCTTTGTCTAGGGGACGAGATAGGAGGATAGTGGCCGATGTAGCACAGCTGCTGCTGTTTCTTCTACTGGGAATAAATCAGAAGAGAGAGGGAGGATTTTTGCTCATCTTCCGTTCTTGTTTCTCATCAGTGTATATTACTCCTTCATATATACAGACAGTATTAGGCTTCTTTTCTTTAAGTGACATGCAGTCAGGTAGTCAGGCACTCCCCTGAACCCCGATCCAATACAGTGGAGGCGTTTATTATTTTGTGTCTGTAGCTCCATCCAATTGGGGCCATATTTTCATGTGAATATTCAAAATCTGCATAAGCCATCTATCTACTGACGGTTTTGTCAATAAGAATGTTGTGTTATATAGCAAATGTGTCCACTAGGGTCTTGATACGTTTGTTCTAGCCAACAGCTCGCAGATACAGTGAGGGTATAGCCTATATGATGAGATGATGGATAAAATAGCTATCTTTTTGGGGGGTTGTCAATTGGCAGCCAAGCCCCAATCCTCATGTTATCAGAATTAGACACTCGATATTTATTGGAAAGGAGGATCAAGCTCATCACCGTACGCTTTCAAGACCCTGTGAAGTTCATCATAACTTATTTTATCTGTAGCCTAACAAACTGCATGCTTTCCCGAGTCGTAGTGGGAGGACCACACAACAAATCATCGCATATCATGTTTACTTGGATATCATGGTTATTATACTGTATCACATAATACATTTTACAGACACAAAAAGATCCCACCTTTTCTAACGTATTTTTGTTTTATTGACATTTGGAAGGTTTACCGCTAAATTTGACGTTTGCATCAGGCCTGTTGTGACTTTTTTGTTGTTGTTGTTGTGACCTGTACTTTTCTGGTTGGATGGAAACCTGGTTAGTGAAGAATTGGAGTTTCTGTCCACTACCATAGAGTTGAAAAGCAAGATGTAAAAATTAAAGCATATAGTGAAAATGAAAACAAAGTGAAAATAAAATGAAATGTTTGCCCTAAAAGGAATGACATGTTTAAACTATGAAAATAATGTGTTCATGTAAATACAGTGTAACGGCAGCCTTCCCTCTCTTCACTAGAAGAGGGGGTGTAACAGGGATCAGACCAACACGCAGCGTATCCAGTGCTCAACATGTTTAATACGAACGATGAACACTTAACAAATACAAAATAATAAATGTGGCAAACCGATACAGTCCTAGCTGGTGCATAGAAAACACAAAGACAGGAAACAACCACCCACAAATCCCCAACACAAAACAAGCCACCTATATATGATTCCCAATCAGGGACAACGATAGACAGCTGCCTCTAATTGAGAACCATATTAGGCCGAACACAGAAACAGACAAACTAGACACACAACATAGAATGCCCACCCAGCTCACGTCCTGACCAACACTAAAACAAGCAAAACACACAAGAACTATGGTCAGAACGTGACATACAGCTCATTCAGAAAGTATTCAGAACCCCATTACTTTTTCCACATTTTGTTACGTTACAGCCGTATTCTAAAATTGATTAAATCATTTTTTCCCTCATCAATCTAAATTATTGCAAAATTATAAACATTTATTTATTTGCTATGAGACTTGGAATTGAGCTCAGGTGCATCCTGTTTCCGTTGATCATCCTTGAGATGTTTCTATATCTTGACTGGAGTCCACCTGTGGTAAATTCAATTGATTGGAAATTATTTGGAAAGGAACACACCTGTCTAGATAAGGTCCCACAGTTCACAGTGCATGTCAGAGCAAAAACCAAGTCATGAGGTCAAAGGAAATGTCCATAGAGTTCCCGAGACAGGATTGTGTCGAGGCACATATTTGGGGAAGGGTACCAAAAAATGTCTGCAGCATTGAAGGTCCCCAAGAACACAGTGGCCTCCATCATTCTTAAATGGAAGAAGTTTGGAACCACCAAGACTCTTCCTAGAACTGAGCATTCGGGGGAGAAGGGCCTTGGTCAAGGAGGTGACCAAGAACCAGATGGTAGCTTTGACAGAGCTCCAGAGTTCCTCTGTGGAGATGGGAGAACCTTCCAGAAGGACAACCATCTCTGCAGCACTACACCAATCAGGCCTTTATGGTAGAGTGGCCAGACTGAAGCCACTCCTCAGTAAAAGGCACAAGACAGCCCGCTTGGTGTTTGCCAAAAGGCACCTAAAGGACTCTCAGACCATGAGAAACAAGATTCTCTGATCTAATGAAACCAAGATTGAATTATTTGGCCTGAATGCAAAGCGTCACATCTGGAGGAAACCTGCCACCATCCCTATGGTGAAGCATGGTGGTCACATTATCATGATGTGGGGATGTTTTTCAGTGGCAGGGACTGGGAGACTAGTCAGGATCGAGGGAAAGATGAACGGAGCAAAGTACAGAGAGATCCTTGATGAAAACTGCTCTACAGCGCTTAGGACCTCAGACTGGGGGCGAAGGTTTACCTTCCAACAGGACACCGACCCTAAGCACACAGCCAAGACAACACAGGAGTGGCCCTAAATGTCTCTGAATGTCCTAGAGTGACCCATTCAGAGCCCGAACTTGAAACCGATCGAACATCTCTGGATAGACCTGAAATTAGCTGTGCAGCGACGCTCCTCATCCAACCTGACAGAGCTTGAGAGCATTTGCAGAGAAGAATGAGAGAAACTCCCCAAATACAGGTGTGCCAAGCTTGTAGCGTCATACCCAAGAAGACTTGAGGCTGTAATCACAGCCAAAGGTGCTACAACAAAGTACTGAGTAAAGGGTCAGAATACTTACTGTATGTGAATATAATATTTACGTTTTTTATTTGTAACACATTTTAAAAAATGCAATTGTTTTTTGAATAAAGCTGTAACCTAACAAAATGTGGAAAAAGTCAAGGGGTCTGAATACTTTCTGAATACAATGCATGTACTTGGCCAAGAATATGTTAACACACTCTACTGTTACGATAATGTCTTTTAAGCCGTTTGCCTTTAAGGCTGCAGGTATAGGTGCCATATTGAATTAGGTTGCAGGCCCATTGGTATTGTTTGCTAATAAAGAGGATTTTAGGCTTCTTGTCTCCCATATTCCACACTGCCGAATAAAGGTTATTACTCGGAGCTTCATTATCTGTTCACAATGCATATTAGTTACATCTGCTGGTCAGCAATAAATAGCAGTGTGTGATTATCATTTGTTTTCTCCACTTTTTTATCAAATCTCTGTGGCGCAACAGGAAGTCGTTGGCTTCAATAGTCTATAATCAGTTGGAATATCAGTTTCGCGTCTTACATCATGCTTCCCTTCTTTGCCTTCAAGTTTACTATTTTTCAAACTGAATCTATGGAATATTTAGGATGCTTAAAACCTCTTAACCCTTGTGTACTGTAGTCTTACCACTCTGTACACTCCCCTTGTCCTAAAGGTAAAGAATGACCCGCCTTCACTAAACCCCTAAAATAAAACAGTTTAATTGAATTTTAAACCCCAAATCTATTTTGCATGAAGAAACAACCTATCATTCATCACAAACTTTGTGAATATCTGAGTTTTCCCTCTTCACAATGCAGAAAGACCTCATTTAATCAGTGGACACCACTCATTTTTATTACAACACACCTGTCATAATTGTTTTCTTTACTAAAGTAGAGGTTAATTATTATTATTATTGCTAAAAGTACTGCATAGGTGTAAACATAATTTTTTTGCAAGAGATAGCCGATGTATAGCCTAAGAAAGTAGCAGAAATGTGCAGAAAGTAGTTTTGAATCGGTATTGAACGGAAACAATAACAGTTTTGAACTTTTTTGGCAACATAGTGATATATTCTTATATACTGTACAATTGTCACGTTCCTGACCTCTTGTTCCTTTTTCTTTTATTTATTTAGTTGGTCAGGGCGTGAGTTGGGGTGGGTTGTCTTTGTGTGTTTTTGTATTGTCTAGGGTGTTGTATGGTTTAGGGAGTTAAGTAGAGTAGATGGTTTAGTGTTCAGTGTAGGTGTCTAGGAAAGTCTATGGTTGCCTGAATTGGTTCTCAATCAGAGACAGCTGGTTATTGTTGTCTCTGATTGGGAGCCATATTTAAGGCAGCCATAGGCTTTAGCTGGTTGTGGGTAATTGTCTATGTTGAACGTTTGTTGCTTGTCTGTGCACTTACGTTATTTAGCTTCACGGTCGTTTGTTGTTTTGTTAGTTTGTGTATAGTGTTCGTTTTGTGTTTTCTCTCTCTTCTCAATAAAAGGAAGATGTATTTTCCACACGCTGCGCCTTGGTCCTCTATCTCACCCAAAGACGATCGTGACAGAATTACCCACCAATCTAGGACCAAGCGGCGTGTCAAGCGGCAACAGGACCCACCTACACAGGATTCATGGACATGGGAGGAGATACTGGATGGTAAGGGACCTTGGGCACAACCGGGAGAATATCGCCTCCCTCGTGAAGAGCTGGAGGCAGCTAAAGCCGAGAGGAGGCGATATGAGGAGGCAGCACGGAAGCAAGACTGGAAGCCCGTGAGTACAACCCAAAAATTTCTTGGGGGGGGCCTTAAAGGGAGTGTGGCGAAGTCAGGTAGGAGACCTGCGCCTACTCCCTGTACTTACCGTGGAGAGCTAGAGTACGGGCAGACACCGTGTTACGCAGTAGAGCGCATGGTGTCTCCTGTACGCGTGCATAGCCCGGTTCGGTACATTCCAGCTCCACGTATCGGCCGGGCTAGATTGAGCGTTGAGCCGGATGTCATGAAGCCGGCCCAACGCATCTGGCCACCAGTGCGTCTCCTCGGGCCGGCTTACATGGCACCAGCCTTACGCATGGTGTCCCCGGTTCGCCTACATAGCCCGGTGCGGGTTATTCCACCTCCCCGCACTGGTCGGGCGACGGGGAGCATACAACCAGGTAAGGTTGGACAGGCTCAGTGCTCAAGGGAGCCAGTACACCTGCACGGTCCGGTATTTCCGGCGCCACCTCCCCGCTCCAGCCCAGTACCACCAGTGCCTACACCACGCACCAGGCTTCCTGTGCGTCTTCAGAGCCCTGTGCCTCCTCCACGCACTAGCTCTATGGTGCGTGTCTCCAGCCCTTTACCACCAGTGCCTACACCACGCACCAAGCCTCCTGTGTGTCCCCAGAGTCCTGTGCGTCCTGTTGCTGCTCCCCGCACTAGCCCTGAGATGCGTGTCCTCAGCCCGGTACCACCAGTTCCGGCACCACGCACTAGGCCTAATGTGCGTCCCCAGGGTCCAGCATGCCCTGTTCCTTCTCCCCGCACTAGCCCTGAGATGCGTGTCCTCAGCCCGGTACCTCCAGTTCCGGCACCACGCACCAGGCCTACAGTGCGTCTCAGCCGGCCAGAGTCTGCCGTCTGCCCAACGGCGCCTGAACTGCCCGTCTGCCCAACGGCGCCTGAACTGCCCGTCTGCCCAACGGCGCCTGAACTGCCCGTCTGCCCAACGCCGTCTGAACTGTCCGTCTGCCAAGCGCCGCATGAACTGCCCGTCTGTACTGAGTATTCAAAGCCGCCCGTCTGTACTGAGCCTGCAAAGCCGCCCGTCTGCCATGAGCCTTCAGAGCCGTCCGCCAGACCGGAGCCGCTAGAGCCTTCCGCCAGACAGGAGCCGCCAGAGCCTTCCGCCAGACAGGAGCCGCCAAAGCCTTCCGCCAGACAGGATCAGCCAGAGCCTTCCGCCAGACAGGATCAGCCAGAGCCTTCCGCCAGACAAGATCAGCCAGAGCCTTCCGCCAGACAGGATCAGCCAGAGCCTTCCGCCAGACAGGATCAGCCAGAGCCTTCCGCCAGACAGGATCAGCCAGAGCCTTCCGCCAGCCAGGATCAGCCAGAGCCTTCCGCCAGCCAGGATCAGCCAGAGCCTTCCGCCAGCCATGAGCAGCCAGATCCGTCAGCCAGCCATGAGCAGCCAGATCCGTCAGCCAGCCATGAGCAGCCAGATCCGTCAGCCAGCCATGAGCAGCCAGATCCGTCAGCCAGCCATGAGCAGCCAGATCCGTCAGCCAGCCATGAGCAGCCAGATCCGTCAGCCAGCCATGAGCCGTCCAGCCAGGATCCGCCAGAGCCGTCCAGCCAGGATCCGCCAGAGCCGTCCAGCCAGGATCCGCCAGAGCCGTCCAGCCAGGATCCGCCAGAGCCGGCCAGCCAGGATCCGCCAGCCAACCAGGATCCGCCAGAGCCAGTCAGCCAGGATCCGCCATTCAGTCCGGTGCTGCCCCTCAGTCCGGTGCTGCCCCTCAGTCCGGTGCTGCCCCTCAGTCCGGTGCTGCCCCTCAGTCCGGTGCTGCCCCTCAGTCCGGTGCTGCCCCTTAGTCCGGTGCTGCCCCTTAATCCAGTGGGGTTAATGTGGAAGGTGGCCATTTGGAGGAGGCTACGAAAGCGGGTAGTGACTATGGTGGGGTGGGGACCACGACCAGTGCCAGAGCCGCCACCGTGGACAGACGCCCACCCAGACCCTCCCCTAGACTTTATGCTGGTGCGCCCGGAGTTCGCACCTTAAGGGGGGGTTATGTCACGTTCCTGACCTCTTGTTCCTTTTTCTTTTATTTATTTAGTTGGTCAGGGCGTGAGTTGGGGTGGGTTGTCTTTGTGTGTTTTTGTATTGTCTAGGGTGTTGTATGGTTTAGGGGGTTAAGTAGAGTAGATGGTTTAGTGTTCAGTGTAGGTGTCTAGGAAAGTCTATGGTTGCCTGAATTGGTTCTCAATCAGAGACAGCTGGTTATTGTTGTCTCTGATTGGGAGCCATATTTAAGGCAGCCATAGGCTTTAGCTGGTTGTGGGTAATTGTCTATGTTGAACGTTTGTTGCTTGTCTGTGCACTTACGTTAATTAGCTTCACGGTCGTTTGTTGTTTTGTTAGTTTGTGTATAGTGTTCGTTTTGTGTTTTCTCTCTCTTCTCAATAAAAGGAAGATGTATTTTCCACACGCTGCGCCTTGGTCCTCTATCTCACCCAAAGACGATCGTGACAACAATGAGGAATTCATCTACAAAATACTAGTCTTCTCCCATTTTTCAAACCATTGCCCTCACCCACAAGATGTATAAACAACAAAAATAAATAAGAATAAAATAAGATAATAGATACAAAACAAAAATGTGAAGAACATAAATCTATCAACTATAATTAGCACATGTAGAACATTATACAAGTGTGTGTGTGCATGGACTATGCAGATATATTTCTCACGTGAAGCACATAGTATTTGTTTTACAGTCCTTCTTTGGGGGGCAGA
Organism: Salvelinus namaycush; assembly: GCF_016432855.1. Classification (NCBI taxonomy): domain Eukaryota; kingdom Metazoa; phylum Chordata; class Actinopteri; order Salmoniformes; family Salmonidae; genus Salvelinus; species Salvelinus namaycush. The sequence goes on from NC_052335.1 coordinate 10,969,358, forward strand.
ATTGGCATCTTCTCCTCTTGCCAGCCCCAGCTGCAGCCTCAGGTGGATCAGGACAAGATTCAGCCCCCTGAACAGCTTTCACAAGCTCTGCAGAGGCTGCTGTGCGGGGGAGGGCCTCCCTTCTTTGAATGTGTGGGGTTACAAGTGCCTTTCCCAGCTGCTCCAGGAACACCCTCCTCTTGTTCCATTTATCAGGCATCCAGGTAGGGTTGATCTTGTTTCATATCACGAAGGCATTGTATGAGGACACATGAATGATGTTATGGAAGATGACCAGGGGCCAGCGGGCAGTCATCCTCCTGCAGCTGTAAGTTCCAATCACCTTGTTCAGGTTGTCCACGCCTCCTTTGTTGTCGTTGTAATCCAGGATGATGGCTGGCTTCCTGTCTTCATGATCACTGATCTCAGCCGTTTTGTGCAGTGTGGTCAGGAAGACCACATTCTTGTTCCTCTTTGGGAGGTAAGAAACTAGAGTGGGGGTGGGGGTGAAGGCAAACTTTGATGAGAAGGCTTCTCTCCCCCTTGATGCGAGGAGTGCAGGGGGGAGCTCAGGCTTGTTCTTTCTAACTGTGCCAACCATTGTGATCGTCCTCTTCAGGAGCTGCGTTTGGCTGAGTTCAATCAGTAGTACATATAATCTCAATTTCTTATTGTGTGTGTGTGTGTGTCTTTGTGGTTTTTGTGGTGTGTAAATGATTTTATAACTGCCGGGTCAAAAATGACCCTGAGACAATCTTTGTACCCAGGTGGAAATATGAACGAAGGCGATGTTTTACTTTTTCTAATGTTGGGGTCACTCTAGGAAAAGTCATAAAATTTCAAGTTGAAAAAATATAATTTAGGGGGTTTTCTCTGCTGTTAAACATAGTGGCGGGTCATTTTTGACATACCCAAATCTAACTGCCTGTAGCTCAGGACTTGAAGCAAGGATATACATATTCTGTGCAAGTTTGTGGAAAGGTTAAATTAATGTAGGAGAATATAACATAGTAGATCTGGTAAAAGAAAAAAAACATGCTTTATTTACTTTTTTTTCTACCATCATCTTTGAAATGCGAGGGAAAGGCCATAATGTATTATTCCAGCCCAGGCACAATTTAGATTTTGGCCACTAAATGGCAGCAGTGTATGTGCAAAGTTTTAGACTGATCCAATGAACCATTGCATTTCTGTTCAAAATGCTGTATCAAGACTGCCCAAATGTGCCTAATTGGTTAATTAATACATTTTCAAGTTCATAAGTGTGAACTCTCCTTAAACAATAGCATGGTATTATTTCACTGTAATAGCTACTGTAAATTCGACAGTGAAGTAAGATTAACAAGAATTTAAGCTTTCTGCCAATATCAGATATGTCTATGTCCTGGGAAATGTTCTTGTTACTTACAACCTGATGCTAATCACATTAGCCTACGTTAGCTCAACCGTCTCGCAGGGGGTACACCGATCCTGTAGAGGTTTAAGACAGAAGCTTATACTATACTAAATAAAACAAATTATTTGAACAACAGTGCAGAAAGTGTGGTTTCACATAAAACAATAGAGTGTCTTCAACAGGATTCAACCACATACCCCCACATCCCTGAATGTTTCATAGTTCCCCACTCTACCAGCTAAGCTACCAGTCAGGTGAAACCTTTAGTACAAAATTCAAACTATATGCCTCCCGAGTGGCGCAGTGGTCTAAGGCACTGCATTGTAGTGCTAGCTGTGCCACTAGAGTTTCTGGGTTCGAGTCCAGGCTCTGTCGCAGCCGGCCGTGACCGGGAGACTCATGGGGCGGCGCACAATTGGCCCAGTGTCATCCGGGTTAGGGGAGGGTTTGGCTGGCAGAGATGTCCTTGTCCCATTGTGCGCTAGTGAGTCCTGTGGTGGGCCGGGTGCAGTGCACACTGACATGGTTGACAGGTGTACGGTGTTTCCTCCAACACATTGGCGCAGCTGTCTTCTGGGTTAAGTGTGCATTGTGTCAAGAAGCAGTGTGGCTTGGCTGCGTTATGTTTCTGAGGACGCATGGCTCTCGACCGTTGCCTCTCCTGAGTCTGTACGTGAGTTGCAGCGATAAGACAATATTGTAACTACAAATTGGATATCACAAAATTGAGGAGAAAAAGGGGTAAAATATATATATATCAATTCCAAACTATATTTGCAAATATGGTATCCAATTTGAAAAAGCACGTGCTCAAACAAAGCTTCGGATGTCATTGATGATGTACGTCAGATAGTGATACACACATCGGCACACTGTTTCAAAGTTTGCCTCTTAGTGATTTCAAAGCATGCCTCGGAGCTCCGGTATCAAACGTAACATCACTAGGAAATAGACATTGAATAGTTGGATTGTTGGCTTTAACCCTGGTACTGTGTTGGGATTACCGTTTTTGTCTATTTTAGGGGGTTTTCTTTGGATTATTTCCACGGATCTGGATTCGGACTCAGATTCCAATGTGGCGTCCACATGTTGTCGGAGTTATCGGAATTTCGGAGTTCCGACTGGGAAGTTTCACTTGAACGACCTTTCAAGTTGCAATTACAAGTGAGAAACTAAGAAAATTTTGTTACCTTAGTTGCCGAGTTGTGACGTTTTACCACTGACCGTTCACCTTTCCAACCAAATAATGATAACAAATCTGTTTTTGACAATTATAAACGTATCAATTTGGATAATGTAGCTAGTATGACCATATTGTCAATGTTAAGTAAGCTAGCTAATGTTATTATCAACAACGTTAGCTAGCTTATCAAGCTAGCAAAAAAAAAAAAAGTTGAATAACTACTCATACTTCAAAAGCACTTGAACACAATCATGTGGGACTTACAACTTCTCAGTTTCCCACATCCCACGAGCACATAAATGCCCCAATAAACTAAAAAAGTAAACCAGAAGTTCAGGAGGAACTAATGATTTAATTGGACGGTGAGCTGTGACAGGACTATCATTTGTTCATTATTCAATCATTATCAATCATAATTTTGTTGCTTATGTTGAAACTCTGATTTTCCTATATTCTATTATTGCACTGACCAGTTTCCTCAGTTATTCCTGGGATGTTTATGCAAGGTTGTTACACCTGTCTATGCAAGGTTGTTATGTTGGCCTGCTCTCCCTCCCTCTTCTAGTCAATTTAGTCACAGTAGGCCGGATGTATTCCTAAAACTCAACCACTGAGGTCAATGTACCACTTTTACTTAGACGAAACATATATCCTAAATACTGAATTCAAGATGGCACCTTTGGGTTGGACTTGCCTCCAACCACACCCATACCTGTTCAGTAGGACCCAACGTTTTGGAACATTCAGGTATAAATACATAATGTAGAACAGACATGCCTCTCCGATATAAAGACCAAGGAATCAGGTTGGTACTATTCATCGCATTTCTATCTGCGGCGTTCACCAACATTTGGCAACTGACCGTGGCCCTGCAGCCTTACGCTGCATTCATAACGTCTTGTAAATACATCATATGACTAGGAAAAATCCACTTGAATGCCTCTCCAACTGGTAATTACTAGTGGGTAACTTGCTTATCATTGAGCTCTGACTTCTCCCACATGCTGAACTCTGACGTCACATGTTAAGGAAATGACCTCAATAACTGCATTTTCGGCAGTTAGATAAAACAACAAAACATTATTTATAAAAAACAATCTATTAATATGTTTTTTTAACATATTGTTCACAAGCATGAGAGCTGTACTTTCAGGTTAAGGTAGACATAGCTTGTTTTCCATTAGCTAATAAGCGTTCTCAACTAGTTTAAAGCCTGTGAACGCACACAACTCATTGCTCCCAGTTTACAAGTAGTATTTTCCCAGTTTCCCACTTGTTATGAACACATCATTAAAGGCAGAGTTTCCTATACTGAGTATAAAACATACATCGGTTACATCTCAACTGATTCTTTTGTACAGGTGGTCAATTTTCCGCAAAAAGTTTCATAGTAATCCATACTGTTCCTCAAAATTAACCTGTTTAAATCTTTTACACCGTATTCACTCATCACCCAATTTAATTTTGTTTCTGGAAATCCAAGATGAAACAAAACCGCTCTTAGCTATTTACACTTTTGCAACTTTTTTAGTCTTTGATATTAAGCAGGTCTCAAACTTCACTTTCTTTTAACTTTTTTTGTATTTTACAGCCTCTTTGAAATAGTGCTTTTACATTGGATAAATGTAGAGACTCTAGAAAATGGTATAACGTACATTGCAGTTGAGGAACAATGGGAAAGTAATTCTGCTTTGAAAGTTGATAAACTTGTAACCCCACTTATGAGAAAATGGCCCATGAATGTTTTGGTACACCTACTGGAGAGCTCTTCTTTGTCTACACCCATTCAGTGTCGTTCACACCTTCTTACTACAGGATCAGTGTCCCCCCGGCGGGACGGTTGTGCTAAGGTAGGCTATGATTAGTAGTAGGCTGTAAGGTAGGCTAATGTGATTAGCATGAGGTTGTAAGTAACAAGAACATTTCCCGGGACATAGACATATCTTATATGGGCAGAAAGCTTAAATTCTTGTTAATTTAACTGCACTGTCCAATTTACAGTAGCTATTACAGTGAAAGAATACCATGCTATTGTTTGAGGAGAGTGCAAAGTTAAGAACTTGAAAATGTATTAATAAACCAATTAGGCACATTTGGGCAGTCTTGATATGGCATTTTGAACAGAAATTCAAAGGTTAATTGAATCAGTCTAAAACGTTGCACATACACTGCTGCCATCTAGTGGCCAAATCGAAATTGCTAACCTGGAACAGTACATTATGGTCTTTCTCTTGCAATTCAAAGATGATGAAAAAAAGAAACGCATGTTTTTTTCTTTGTATTATCTTTTACCAGATCTAATGTGTTATATTCTCCTACATTCATTTAAAATGTCCACACATTTCAAAGTGTTTCCTTTCAAATGGTATTAAGAATATGTGTTTCCTTGTTTCAGGTTCTCAGCTACAGGCAGTTAGATATGGGTGTGTCATTTTAGGCGAAAATTTAAAAAAATGGTCCGATCCTAATGCCTCTCCTGTGAAGTAGTGACGTGCGACATATGCCTAGCTTCTTAGAACGGGTCACATATATTCATTTTTCTTCCATGGAATGTGTTCCTATGAGTCCTTTTGGAAAAAGCAATGTGCATTTCATTCTTTTGAAGATGCACCTTGTGTGACTGTAGTGTGTATTCTAATTCATGGCAGGTGCTTGTGCATGTTTGAGTGAAATGGTACACTCAGAGGCTTGGATTAGACATGCTGCTAGATGACTGGCTGCAGCCTCCCTATGATTATGGCCTTGCCCTGACTCTTGCCTGCAGCTGGAAAGGGGGGTGGGGCAGAGGGTAGTGTTTGTGAGAGTGTTGTAGGTGTAGTGTGCGTGCGTGCGTGCGTGCGTGCGTGCGTGCGTGCGTGCGTGCGTGCGTGCGTGCGTGCGTGCGTGCGTGCGTGCGAGGAATGGAGTGAGGGAGGGAGGGTGGAGGTGGTAGTGTGTGTGTGTGTGTGTGTGTGTGAGGGGGTAGTGTGTGGGTGTATGTGAGGGAGTGGGGCAAGGTAGTGTGTGTGTGTGAGGTAGTGTGTGTGTTCATCCATGTTTCTCAAACGTGTGTGTGTGTGTGTGTGTGTGTGTGTGTGTGTGTGTGTGTGTGTGTGTGTGTGTGTGTGTGTGTGTGTGTGTGTGTGTGTGTGTGTGTGTGTGTGTGTGTGTGTGTGTGTGTGTGTCAGAGAGAGAGAGAGCATCAGAGCATCAGGAGGTATCTATTTTGGTTTCTATTTTGGACGACCGCTCCTTTTGTTATCTTCTCGTTGTGCTGAACAAGTAAAACTTGCAGAATGTCTTTTGCTGAAAGCAGCATTTTACTAACTGTTTCCCCCTTTAGTTATCTATTCTTGGCCTAACCAGCATTGAGATGTTAGCTCTTATTTCAGAGTGCATGTCGTTACCCAAGTAGTGGGATCGATGCTCTTTCTCCGCTCTCTGTGTATATACTCACACACACACACGCACCATACGAACAAAACCTCTTGTCCTGGCTGCCTATAATGAAAATAGTTACTAATTATGGGAAGTATTTATTGGGATGTCTTGGCACGACATTCATCAACGACACCCCAGGGATTCATATTCCATTATTCCACTATTCCATGGCCAGGTTGATCCTATTCAGCCTATTCATATCAACCATGTTTGCAGATTGACTTAATATAACACCCAAGCAAAGCCCATCCCCATCCAAGCAGAGGTCATTATGAGAAGGGAGAATACATTTCCAAGACTTCCACTACCAGGGTTGTTTTCAGTAGGTACAATTTGGAAGAAAATGCTCTGAAACTAACTGAGACAGGGAGGTACTGTCTGAACGTGTCCAATGACCAACGTTCATTTTCGTTTACCGTTGCAAAGGTGTGCCCTAATGAACATGACCCAGGTTTGGATGCAGGTAGCCAGAGTGACATGGTAGCTCCAGAAAAGGAGAGAGGAGGCAAAATACTGTACTGTAAGATTGTCTAATGCCCTAGTCAAAGAATCCTATAGGATTAGTGATTTTCCAATATAATTTTGTGTCACCTGTATCAGAATCCTATTTGAATTCTATTGGACTACATTTTTCCTATTGGGATTCAAAAGTAATCCTATTTGGGCCCTACATGATTCTCACAATCCTATAGGATTTTGCATCACCTCTATCAGAATCCTATTGGACTACTTTTTTTCTGATTGTAAATCAAAAGTAATCCTATTGGATCCTATAGGTTTTGATATATCCCCAATCAGAATCCTATTAGAACTTTTTACTTAATTGAATCCATTCAATTTTAGTTGGTTGTCATTAGTTACAGTACAATACAACAACATTAATTCCAGCATTCTTGTTGATCGGAAACAACAGCTCTATATTCCATTCTGTTTCATTCACCTGTAAGAAGGCCTGTCCCTTTATGAGTGACTGATGACTTCACAGCTAGCGCTCACAATGTTAATTAGCCTAACTCCCAAGTTCAGCTTGCCAGCTGTGGCTACGCAGAGAATCTCTGGCTGCGTTTCGAACACATAAAAGACACACCCTCCTCCACTTACCCTCGCTTCATGCCCTTGGGGGAATCCCCGCGGCCATCTTTGCCGTCGGTCCAAACAATTAGCCAGGCAAGGGAAGTTGGCAATGTAAGCCTTTCAGCCCTTGTTTGTGATTGAGTTTGCGAGTGTACAATTCTGTTCACTCCGGGGCCTGAACGCCCCAATCACGATGATTGTACATCCGCTAACAAAAGTCAACCAAAACTTACAACCAACATCAATATGGAGAAGTCAACATAGAAGTACAAGTTAGAAATTGTGCTACTAATGCACATGGTGGCACAAACTCGTATCGTAAGAGTAATGATGTTTTTGTTTGGTTAGCTTTTGGAAACGTCAGCTACAACTTTTCCTGACACCACACTTCTACATTGTCATTTCCGATTTACCTGACATCGTCGGATGGCTAGCATTCGATGTCTGCGGATGCGTTGTCTGCTAGCCAAGATATGAAATGCAATCATAATTGACTGTAGCTTAAATAAAGCACACACAACAGCTACTGGTGGTTCCATGATGATTGAAAACACAACAATGGGAGGAACAAGTAACACATTTCCATGCGAGGGCGGTATATTTAAAATGATTTCATTCTTTCCTCGCCCCATGCAATTGTCAAATCCTCATACGCGACCGGGAGACCCATGAGGCGGCGCACAATTGGCCCAGCATCGTCCGGGTTAGGAGAGGGTATGGTCCAGCTCGGATGTCCTTGTCCCATCGCACTCTAGCAACTCCTTGTGGTGGGGCGGGCGCATTCACACTGACTTCGGTCACCGGTTTCCTCCAACACATTGGTGCGGCTGGCTTCCGGGTTAAGCGAGCAGTGTGTCAAGAAGCAGTGCGGCTTGGCAGGGTTGTGTTTCTCATGGCTGTCAACCTTCGACTCTCCCGAGTATGTAAGGGAGTTGCAGCGATGGGACAAGACTGTAACTACCATTTGGATATCACGAGGTTGGGTAGAAAATGTGGGTAAAAAATATAAATACATTTGAGGGCTGAGGGGAAAGGGTGTGTCTTTTACGTGTTTGGAATGTTGCCTCTGGTTTTCTAGCATTATGATTCTAACTGTTATCCTTCACTGTGCCTAAATGCAAGAACTGTGACCACAGTATGTATTGGTGTAATATTTATAGCGGATGATGAATGTTTTTTCTTGTTTGTTGTTGCTAAATACAGCATATGTGCCTTATTATAGGCAAGTCAATCCCGTTTTCATGATTTCTAGTAGATCATCAAAATAAATCGATCACATCACATTTTTGGACTCATTCAAGCAGTTTTTACCTAAATGTTTTTACCTAATGAAGTACAATACTATTGGAAATGAATGTTGAAAGTTCCATTTATGTTCCTAAAACCTTGGCAATAAATCCCTCATATTGATTGGGGGGATATCAGGTTATATGCGCTGTTGAAACTAACGCAACTCAAAAACCGGATGGAACTGGAAATACTGCTGTAGTGGGCAGCAATATTTGATATGTGTAAATACAGTTTAAATTATATTATAAATACCTCACATCTGACTCATAAGACAAGTAGCCTATTAAAATCTTTATCTGGCTCCATAAAGATAATTAGCAATATACAAGAGACCATAGGTGAGTTACAGTAATAAGCAATGAAGAAATGCCTGAGAATGGAATTCTTAATACAAGTATCACTTAAGTACTATGTAAAATGAATGGATTCACATACAAGACATAAAGCTTAAGTTAAAGCATTACAAGGCATTATTCTAATCATGAACAAAGAGATGCCTATTAGGCCAGAGGCCTACAAGCCTAGGAAATTATAATTGATCATACAACCTTCCTTCATGGACTGGATACAGGAGAAATTTAATTCCATTTATAATATCTGAAGGTGTAACCTTTCAACCCAGAACCAAAAGTGACCACCAGTGACCAATCAAACAATACCAAGTTTACAGTAATCTAAACACTCCTAGGACCAATCTCCACAGAGTTGGGTGTCATCATTTAAAGGCTTGTGTGGGAGATGAGACCAAAGTAAATAAGACAGAATTCCTGAGAAGACTATAAAAAAGTATTTGCATAATAGAATAATTCAAAGTTCACCCTGTACTAATACAAGTAACCACAGAGATAATACATCCATACAGATAGCTCAGAGTTATCCTCGGTGAACAGTAACCACAGAGATAATACATCCATACAGATAGCTCAGAGTTATCCTCGGTGAACAGTAACCACAGAGATAATACATCCATACAGATAACTCAGAGTTATCCTCGGTGAACAAGTTCCAGATAGATACCAGACGTGGATAATATAGCATTATTCTATCACAATAGTCAAGTGGCAGGTAGCCTAGTGGTTAGAGTGTTGGGCCAGGTTGCTGGATTGAATCCCTGAGCTGACAAGGTAAGCATCTGTTGTTCTGTCCCTGAGCAAGGCAGTTAACCCACTGTTCCCCGGGTGCCGTGTATGTCGATTAAGACAGCCCCCCGCACCTCTCTGATTCAGAGGGATTGGGTTAAATGTGGAAGACACATTTCAGTTGGACAACTGACTAGGTGTTCCTCAGGATACTGTAACAGAGAGGTACATTTTGGCCGCTCGGAGGGGGAAGGGCTGACTAGTCCTTGGGCATTGTCCTTTGTTCCTGGACCATTTGCCATGCAACTCCAGGTGTCAGAGAGCACATACATTAGGGCCGAGCATACATTGTTTACATCACTCGTGAGAGGACAATCTGCTGAAGACAACCAGTTACATTTTGGAGTGATGCATTATGATTTAGGGGTGGCCAAAACGGAAAGAGCAACTCAACACTTATTTGTCAATCACTCATATTGATATCGTGTTGAAATCAATAGAACGAGAGAGGGGAGTCGGGTTTCACGTCCTGTTCAAACTGACCTTACTAAAGAAAACACGGAATCTGGGAATAATAGGTATATCACTGGTTAGAGGACAACTTGTAGAAGACAGCCAGCCACATTTTGGATTATTGCATTTTGTTTCAAGTGGGTTGCCAATACTGAAAGGTAAACGCAACACTTTTGTTAATCACTCATATCGATATCAATTTAAAATGAATAGAGCAGGGGCAAACGTTTGGGGTGTATGCACTGTTTAAACTAACACAGAAAGGCCAAACTGACTCTGAGAATAATTTGCTGAAGACAGTCATCTAAATTCTAAAATGTCGGATGGAAGTTTAGGGAGGCTGCCAAAAAGGGGAAGGAAATAAATCAGTTGCTTTGTTATTTAACCTCTACCTCTCACCAAACCCGGATCCGGGAGCACCCCCACCAGTAAAAAAGCTGACTAGCATAGCCTAGCATAGCGTCACAAGTAAATACTAGCATCTAAATATCATTAAATCACAAGTCCAAGACACCAGATGAAAGATACACTTCTTGTGAATCCAGACATCATTTCTGATTTTTAAAATGTTTTACAGGGAAGACACAATATGTAAATCTATTAGCTAACCACGTTAGCAAAAGACACCACTTTTCTTACTCCACCATTTTTTTACTGCATCAGTAGCTATCACAAATTCGACCAAATAAAGATATAAATAGCCACTAACCAAGAAACAACTTTATCAGATGACAGTCTGATAACATATTTATTGTATAGCATATGTTTTGTTAGAAAAATGTGCATATTTCAGGTATAAATCATAGTTTACCATTGCAGCCACCATCACAACTCGACTAGAATAACTACAGAGAGCAACGTGTATTACCTAATTACTCATCATAAAACATTTCTTAAAAATACACAGCGTACAGCAATTGAAAGACACAGATCTTGTGAATCCAGACAATATTTCAGATTTTCTAAGTGTTTTACAGCGAAAACACAATATAGCGTTATATTAGCTTAGCACATGTGCAAACATCACCCCAGCATTGATTCAAGGCAAAAAGAGCGATAACGTATAAACCACCAAAAGATATTACTTTTTTCACTAACCTTCTCAGAATTCTTCAGATGACAGTCCTATAACATCATATTACACAATGCATATAGAGTTTGTTCGAAAATGTGCATATTTAGCGGCACAAATCGTGGTTATACAATGAGAAAAGTAGCAAAGTTGCCCAGAAAATGGCAGGAGAAATCTTTGAAGAGGCACCTAATCTAATCAGTAACTATTCCAAAACTTGACTAAAAAATACAGGTTGGACAGCAATTGAAAGACAAATTAGTTCTTAATGCAATCGCTGAATTACATTTTTAAAATTAACGTTACTTCAAGCATACAGCGTGCGCTAAAGCGAGACCGCACCATAATTCATGGCGGAATTATTATCTGACATTTGTCAACATAAGTACGAATTAACAGCATAAAGACTGCTTACTATTAGCTGAGCTTCCATCAGAATCTTGGGCAAGGTGTCCTTTCTCCAGAACAATCGTCTTTGGGTTGAAAGATGTCCTCTTGTCCGGTCGAAATAGCCGCTAATGTTAGCCGCCAACTGGAGTGGTGTCCAACTCGTGAAAGCGCATGGTAAAGAAATCCCAGAAAATCGCAATAAACTGCTATAAACTGCTATAAGTCGGTTTAAATGAACTACCTTATGATGTCTTTAACACCTATAACGAATAAAAACATGACCGGAGATATAGAACTACTAAAACGAAAGCGTTTGCAGGACGCCATTGTGATGTCTTCATGCGTCAAGCGCACTGTTGAAAAGGACGGTCCTTCCGTTCCACGGTCCTATATAAGGTCCCAGATTGCGCAATCGACTCCATTCAAATTCTCACCGCTTACTGACATCTAGAGGAAGGCGTATGCAGTGCATGTAGCCCCATAGCTTGCATGGGGACTTATAAACTGACCTCAGAACAGGGACCTCGATTTCTGAAATCTCACTCCCTGACAGGAAAAGTGCTGCAGAATGAGTTCTGTTTCACTCAGAGAAATAATTCAAACGGTTTTAGAAACTAGAGAGTGTTTTCTATCCAATAGTAATAATAATATGCATATTGTACGAGCAAGAATTGAGTACGAGGCAGTTTAATTTGGGGACCAATTTTCACAAAGTTGAAACAGCACCCCCTATACTCTCAAGTTAACTTCAACGAATCACGACCCGCCATAGGATATCAAAAGTGACAAGGGTTGGCTGTTACTTGAGTGATAGTTTGTATAGGTGTGAGATCAGCGACTTTTATACAGAGAGCACCCCGAATTTTCCTTTCCATTTAAGTTTGAAAATTAGAGTAGAATTCTAAGTCCTAAAACCGCCAAAGGACAAAATCAACGGTACAAAACCAAGGATATTGATCTGTTTTAAGCAATCCATTTTGGGTCATTGTGATCACTATAAACTTTTATACTAACATCATTAATCTGAGGTACAAGGTATGAGCAATTACCTTCAACACGATGTGGTCAAAACATGAGGTTGTGTAATGTAGTAATGTATACTGTCCACTTACAGGAAATTAGCACAATATAAAATCAAATATGTACATTTTAATGTAGGCTGATCGTGTACACATATATTTCTCACTAGTTTAACCATTTACAGAGTATTCTTTTCTTCCTCTTATGCACCATTTAACCGACCGCTCTAGAAATCGTTCCCATAGTGACTGTGCAGCAGCCGGTTCATTCGCCCTGCCTACTTCTTATAACCTATCAAGGCATATTATTTATAGTATTCTATTCATTGTTATTTCAGACCACGTGTATGGATACTACAGTTTGATAAATATAGGTTTATTGGACAATCTCACAGCTAAATATCACATAGAAACATGAACATTTATGTTAAACTGCAATCAAGATTAAAGACCAGTAAAGTGAGGAGCAGCCTCTCTCCCATGTCTCCGGAACAGAGCTCCATATCGTTACTGACCCACACCAGTGATGATTCCCTGAGGTTCTCAGCCTCTTCAACACACCAAAGTGCTCCTGAGTGGCGCAGTGGTCTAAGGCAGTGCATCTCAGTGCAAGAGGTGTCACTACAGTCCCTGGTTCAGTTCCAGGCTATATCACATCTGGCTGTGATTGGGAGTCCCATTGGGCCGTGCACAATTGGCCCAGCATTGTCCGGGGTATGCCGTCCTTGTAAATCACTGACTAAATGAAAACCAATCTCACTATGGGAGTGATTCAAGGCTGCAAGTTACTTTGCATGTGACCAATAGAAAAATCCTATCAGGTTTTGGAATGAGTCCTATTGGACTCCTTTGGGATTATATCCTATAGGATTTTGTTCTAGAAGATCCTATAGGATTCCAATACAATAATCCAATAGAAAAATCCTATCAGATTTTGGAACCAGTCCTGTTGGACTCCTATAGGATTTTTTGACTAGGGTGATGAAGATGGACAGTGACAAGTGACAGTTGCAGCATAATGGTAGTCTCCCTCACTCTGGTTCCCTCTGACTGACTGGCTGCCTACATCTGGACAGGGCCCGGAAAGGGGAGTGTTATTCCAATGTGTCAACTGTACTGTATGTGCAGTAAAACGATGCAACCTACAACCTTCCGTAGGTTCCTGCTCCTCCCTTTCCCTACAGTATGTTTCAGAGGGACAAACTTCTGGCAAACTACCATTGATGGTTCTTTTACATGCAACCATCAGAGTTTCTCCCCAAGCCTCACTCATGGGCATCTGCAGGAGGTATAGACTCCAGACTGCAAGCTGGAACTCCTAGTCAGTCTAACCATCCCATAAGAGGTCCCAGTCCACCCTTTGTATGTCTGATGTGGCTCTAGCTTCAGACCTCAGCCGACACACCACAGTGTCATGATCAATATTCCAGAGAGGGCCAGCCGAAGGCTCCTCTGAAATGGAGCGGAGACAGATCTTATCCTGGGGGGGGGGGGGCACACACACACAATAGACACCCAGTGAATATCCAGTCGCCATCAGAGATAAATGGAGAGGATGCACTGTGAATAATTTACACCCAGACAAAATAAGAATCAAAAAGCTGTTCCCTCTCAGAGCCCCAGGGGACATTCTGAGCACAAAGCTCAAAGGACTGGAGGTAGGGGGAGCAGCTAGGAGCAGGGGGTGAATCTCAATTATATGTCCTTGATTCCTTGCCTCCTCTCTCCATGCTTCCTTCTCAAAACTCATTGGAAGAGAAGGGCAGCATAATCTGCATCTATGACAGATCATAAGCAAATGATGCAATGGCATGTCAAATGTTGCTCGTATGTAAGTCACAACACTCTTAGGGTGCCCTCGCTCTCTCTATCTCTCTCTCTGTCATGATCTGCTGAGTGTGGAAGAAGAGCAGTGTATTATGCTGACAAGTGGGAATTCAATTATTTGACCTGATGGAGGAGAAGTGCTGACTTCAACTGAGAGCTGCAGGTTGGATCCCACAGACTGATTGACTGACTGGCTGACTGAGGCATAGTGGGTAGATTCTCTATTGGTGGTATGGGATCACAAAGTGTATGGATACATCAATCTATGTAGGATGATTGTTGACCACAGGACTAACTCAAGACCTACAGACACTAGCAAGGGTCATCTCGGTAGTGTTACATTTGATCTGACCAGTACCATAGATATAAAACTGTGGCTCTATGACATCAGCCTGTCTAAGGTCCTATATCTATGACCAGTACCCCCCCCCCCCCCCACACACTGTTGTCATGACAACTAGTTGTAGTTCCAAATTAAATAGCTGGCCATCACCACTACCTCTCTCCACTAAGCAAACCTCCCCTCCATCTCCATCTGACATGGCACCCTATTCCCTATGTAGTGCACTACTTTAGACCAAGGCCCCTAGGTCAAAAGTAGTGCACTATATAGGAAATAGGGTGCCATTTGGGACGTAGCCCATGTGTACTGAACCTTTTCATCTCCTGTAAGCCTTGTGCATTATCTAAACTCTCTCACCTTATATGGTAAGCCTTCCCCCTCTCTTCCTGCCTGTTAGATGGGTATAGGAGCAGACAGCTCCAGTAGACTGGAAGTGAGCTGTTACAGGCAGATGTTAACTCTACCTGAGATGCTGTCATCTTCAGTGCAGTCCACCACCACCACCAGCACCACTACCACCACTATCTCCCAGGTAAACACACAGGTACACTTCCTTCCATCTATCCTGTGACAGGTCCGCTCTC
The DNA here is from genome assembly GCF_016432855.1 of Salvelinus namaycush. Classification (NCBI taxonomy): domain Eukaryota; kingdom Metazoa; phylum Chordata; class Actinopteri; order Salmoniformes; family Salmonidae; genus Salvelinus; species Salvelinus namaycush. The sequence goes on from NC_052335.1 coordinate 10,984,527, forward strand.
CCCGGCTCTTGTAATATTGGGACATCATCATGGGACATCATCAACGCTGTCATAACTGGAGCCGCGGCCCAGGACAACATGCAATCAATCCCTCATCTGCCATTCTCTCTCTCTCTCTCTCTCTCACTCCTCTCTCTCTCTCTCTCTATTGCACATCCCCTCATCCGCCACTCCTCGGAATACTGCCAGAATACCGCTGGAGTTCTCGTCTCCCGCTGTTTCGGAACGTCGTCTCCGGCACTTGTCCCTCCCCTCCTCCCAGGTGGCAGGTGGATTAAGAGTGGCTTGGAATAATGATGCAGATTTATGGCACATAAATCAGGAATAGTATTCCAACGGAATCTGCCAATTCCTGAGGCAATTTCACATTACAGTGATCCTATAATCTGTGCCTGGTGGTTACGATGGAGTGGGGGGAGAGGGGCCGGCTGTAAAACCATGATGGATGGGATGAAGAGATAGGGCTGGGGCTGGGGCTGAGGTGGATTGGTGGCACACACACACACACGTATAGACAACGCCTCTGACCTAAATAGCTTGTATCATCTCCTTCCCGAGTACATCTGGTGTTTGGGTTCAAGTTAAAGATAAGATGTGCCCTTGGCATTAGAATAGCAGGGCCTGCTTAGAGAAAGCAATTGTAAGCAAAACCGCAATAGAGTAAGGCATATACAGGTAATTCGGAAAGCATTCAGGACCCTTGACTTTTTCCACATTTTGTTACATTACAGCCTTATTCTAAAATGTATGAAATAGTTTTTTTTCCCTCATCAATCTAAATTATTGCAATTGTTTTTACATGAGACTTGAAATTGAGCTCAGCTGCATCCTGTTTCCATTGAACATCCTTGAGATGTTTCTACAACTTGATTTACCTGTTGATTGGACATGATTTGGAAAGGCACACGCGTGTCTGTATAAGGTCCCACAGTTGACAGTGCATGTCAGAGTAACAATGTACCTATGAGGTCGAAGGAATTGTCCGTAGAGCTCCGAGACATGATTGTGTCGAGGCACAGATCTGGGGAAGGGTACCAAAAATGTCTGCAACATTGAAGGTCCCTAAGAACACAGTGGCCTCCATCATTCTTAACTTCTTATGGCTGCAAGGCAAAGTGTTGAGTAGCCAGTGAAATCGTGCCCATTTCAAACGGCCTCCTACTCAAATCTTGCTCGTACAATATGAATATTATTATTCTTTTTGGATAGAAAACACTTTCTAGTTTCTAAAACAGTTGGAATTATTTCTCTGAGTGAAACACAAGTCCTTCTGCAGCACTTTTCCTGACCAGGAAGTGAAATGTCAGAAATCTATGCTCTTTTCAATCTGATGCCTATACATGGTCTTAACACCTAGGAGTCTGCTGACAGTCTATACGCCTTCCTATTGGTGTAAAGAGGATGTCAGAGAAGAAATTTTTTTGCTCCTCTTGGTCTGTGGTGGAAAAAAACCTATTTCTTTGACCTGAGCGCCCACTTCCGGTATTCTGAAGGAAGTGGGATGGACTTCTGTTTTGCCTTCCTAACGAACGGCTAACGTCTCCGGCTCGAATTTTTTTGGATATATGTGACCATATCATCGTAATGTATGTTTTTTCAATATAGTTTAATCAGATTATTGAAACTTTATTCGGGAGTTTTGCCGTGTTCCGTCGTATGACTGTGTTTACGTTGGGCCACGGCTACTGGAAATGGTAAATGAACAGGGATATTTCTCATTCTGAAACGAAACAACGACTCATCTGGACAGAGGACGCCTGTTTCAACATTCTGATGAAAGATCAGCCAAAGTAAGACTCATTTTATGATGTTATTTCATATATCTGTCGTGCATGTGAACGGGTCGTGGGCGCCCAAATGTGTCTCTCTATTGTGGCTACGCTAATATAGCGATACATTTTGTTTTCGCTGTAAAACATTTAATAAATCGGAAATATTGTTTGGAATCACAAGTTGCCTATCTTTCAATTGCTGCAAACTATATATTTTTCGGAAATGTTTTATGATGAGTAATAAGCTATTTGACGTTGGTGTCTGTTGGTGTCTGTAAATATTATGGCTGCTTTCGGTGCACTTTCTGATTTGTAGCTGAAATGTAAAATATGATTTATACCTGAAATATGCACATTTTTCGAAAAAAAACATGCTATACAATAAATATGTTATCAGACTGTCATCTGATGAATTTGTTTCTTGGTTAGTGGCTATTTATATCTTTATTTGGTCGAATTTGTGATAGCACCTGATGGAGTAAGAAACTGATGGAGTTAGAAAAGTGGTGTCATTTGCTAACGTGGTTAGCTAATAGATTTACATATTTTGTCTTCCCTGTAAAACATTTTAAAAATCGGACATGTTGGTTTGATTCACAAGAAGTTTATCTTTCATCTGGTGTCTTGGACTTGTTAATGTGTGAAAGTTAAATATTTTTAAAAACTAGCTTTTGAATTTCGCGCCCTGCACTTTGAGCTGGATGTTGTCATATTGTGGGCGGTGTCGGGCTTGCAGCCCAAACAGGTTAAATGGAAGAAGTTTGGAACCACCAAGACTCCGCCCAGACAAATTGAGCAATCGGGGGAGAAGGGAGGTGACCAAGAACCCAATGGAAACTCTAACAGAGCCTTTCAGAAGGACAACTGTCTCTACAGCACTCCACCAATCAGGCCTTTATGCTAGAGTGGCCAGGCGGAAGCCACTCCTCAGTAAAAGGCACGTGACAGCCCACATGGAGTTTGCCAAAAGGAACCTAAAGGACTCTCAGACCATGAGAAACAAGATTATCTGGTCTGATGAAATCAAGATTGAACTCTTTGGCCTGAATGCCAAGTGTCACATCTGGAGGAAACCTGGCACCATCCCTACGGTAAAGCATGGTGGTGGCAGCATCATGCTGTGGGGATGTTTTTTCAGCGGCAGGGACTGGGACACAGGTCAGGACCAAGGGAAAGATTAACGGAGCAAAGTACAGAGAGATCCTTGATGAAAACCTGATCCAGAGCGCTCAGAACCTCAGACTGGGGTGAAGGTTCACATTACAACAGGACAACGACCCTAAGCACACATGGAAAACAATGATCTAATTTAGAAGGCTAATATCACATTTCATAGTCTCACAAATAGTTTCATATTTAATCATATACGTTTTACAACATTTATATGTAAATCTGATAACTGGGGCGTATATATTTGTAGAGTTACAGTTATTTAGTTATACTGTCCTTAATGATATCACAAAACAATAACATTTGGACAGGATTTATTGTTTTGGGGGTGCGAGAGTCATGACACTGTATAATATATAATATATGCCATTTAGCAGACTTCAGTCATGATCTGTATAATATGATACTCTGCTCAACTTGCTGATTAACTGAGAATCTCTCAGGATGTTTAAAGAACATTGGTGCAGTTGCAAGATATCAGGGTCTGCCTCAGTAGAGCACTTTTATGCTTAAAGTCAGTGTATTCTTATTTTAAATGTATGTAGTTCTGACCTTGAGTTGATACCTAAGTATGTACTGATGTTTGTGTATCAATGGACCATCCTCCTCAGTGAATTTTATAAAAATGTAAATTATAAAACATTTAAAAAGTTATCCTTTTTAGATAAAACTATACAAAATATAATCACATTATCGGCATCCTGCTAGCGGGACAACTTCCGGTGAAACTGGAGGGCGCGCAATTCAAATAAATAATCATTAAAATGTTGGGATATTAAACATCTAGGTACATACAAATGTCTTATATCGGTTAAAATCTTAAATTCTTGTTAATCTAACTGCACTGTCCGATTTACAGTAGGCTTTACAGTGAAAGCATGCCATGCGATTGTTTGAGGACAGCGCCCCACATCAACATATTTTTCCATCAGCACAGGTTTCATAAATTCACAAATAGCGATTAAACATTCACTTACTTTTTGAAAATCTTCTTCTGATTTGTCATCATGTAGTGTCGTTTTGTTAGATACAATCCTTCTTTATATCCCAAAAAGTCAGTTCAGTTGGCGCCATCGATTTGAGTAATCCACTCGTTCAACATGCAGAGAAAGGTATCCAAAAAGCTACCGCTAAACTTTGTTAAAGCAAGTCAAAATACGTTTCTATTTAATCCTCAGATACCCTAAAATGTAATTAAACAAATATATTTAATACGGAAAGAAGTATGTTCAATAGGAAAACGATATTAGCAAGTCTGTGTCCCTGTATCAAAACTCATTATTCTTCCTCGTTTTGGAAGAAACAAGCCTGAAACCTTGAACAAAGACTACTGACACCCAGTGGAAGCCGTAGGAATTGCATACTGGGGGCTAGATTACATTTTGTCCCTATACTTTCCATTGGAATAGCATGGGCTGGATTTTCTCCTACCATATCTATTGTGTTATAGTCTCCTACATTATTTTAAAATTTCTACAAACTTCAGAGCGTTTTATTTTCAATGGTACCAATTATATGCATATCCTGGCTTCAGGACCTGAGCAACAGGCAGTTTACTTGGGGCACGTCAGTCAGGCAGAAATTGAGAAAATTAGACCCTAATCTGAAGAAGTTAAATCACATTATTTTGCAATGAAGATCTACAGTAGCCTCAACAGCACTCTGTAGGGTAGCACCAAGGTGTAAGCTAGCTTCCGTCCTCCTCTGGGTATATTGACTTCAATACAAAACCTTGGAGGCTCATGTGTCACACCCCCTTCCATAGCCTTACACAGTAATTATGACAACTTCCAGAGGACATCCTTCAACCTATCAGAGCTCTTGCAGCATGAACTGACATGTTGTCCACCCAATCAAAGGATCAGAGAATGAATCTAGTAGTGAAAACATAAGATGAAATGTGGTGAGTAGTTGACTCAAAGAGAGAGAAAGACAATAGTTTAACAATTATGAACAAATTAATTTCTTCCAAAATGAAGAAGCAAGAGAGAAATAAAGACAGAGATTTTTTTTTTCTCACTTACTTAGATAGCAAATGCAGCTAGCTAGTTTAGCCTACTGAAACACCCTGCTCAAACAGATGGATGCTATGTTAGCTAGCATAACTATCCAACACAACACTGGAAATGTTCCAAGTCAAGGTAAGCTTTTGGTTTTACTAATTTATTGCCACCTGGGTCCCGCTGGTGTAACTGCTTACTGACTGTACACTGTAACGTTACTACACGATTGTAGCAGGTTTACTAATGCGTTAGTCCTATTAGCTATGCTGACTATGATGTTACTTTAGCTAATATGGTGACAATGATGTAGGCTGTGTGTAGTGGTTTGACTTGAAATGTTTTTTTTGCCTGGTCACATACAGCTGATGTGTTGTGCATTGAAGTCTACAAGCGAAGGGAAGAGGTGAGAGGAGGAGACCACATAGATGCGAGAAGGAATACAACGTGGCTGCTATGAAAGTGAACTGTGTTTACCTGTGATCGGGGGTGTATTCATTCCGCTGATTCTGTTGAAAAACATTTCTTAAACGGAAGCAACAGGAACCAAATGGGGATAAACATACCTGAATTTGTCCAATATTAACTCTTGTTTGCAACTGTTGGACTAATGATTACACCCTATATCAGTTAAATGCAGGCAGGAGTGTGCAAGGTGGTATTGAATGTTACTGTCTGTCACCTCAAATTTGTCTCTCAACCTGTGTGGAGCTACGTTGTAAACTTTCATTCATAAGCTAGTTTGTATCAACCTCATGATGGGTATTGGGAACATTTGAGTATCATGTAGCAGCCTACATCTATCGCTGTTACATTGAACTGGGTTAATGGAATATGAATGAGAGTCATCCAACACGCTGTAATAGAAATAAGGCCATGCTCATTAAAACAAATGTGTCCTCCCTCATCTTAAACGGCACTGACCGCCACTGGTGTGTTTGTGTGTGACTGGTGGACGCTGCTGGGTGTGAATGTGGTGTTGGGGAATGAAGGTAGAAATGTAGGAAGTTGTTGAGGTGCAAACCATTAAGTTGAAACTTTAGAGGGAGGAAACTACACATGAATCAAGGTTGCTAAGTTCACATCTCTTAAAACACTGATCAAAGTGGCTGAGGTGAAAGCCACAGCGAGAGCCATTTACCTTACGTGAAACTCCCATCTGATTCTGGTTCAGTTTATATGAGCAGGAGCGTAACAACACCATCTGATTAACAGGACCTTGTTCATTATAAGAGCAGGTCCAAAGCCTAGCATAAAACCTCAGATAACCCTTTATGGGTGTTAGACTGCAACCAGTTACACTATAGCTCAGCTAACCCCTAATGGGTGGTAGACTGTAACACGTTACACTATATCTCAGTAAACCTGTTATGGGTGACATACTGTAAGAAGGCTCAAGAGTCAAGGCCTGGTTAATTCATGTTCATGAATGTTGCATTTTACCTAATGAAACCCATTGTGGGTGGTACAGTAACTTTTAAAAGTCTATACTTTCCCCAGGATATGGTCTGTAACTATAAAAATAAGGGGTAATTTAGCGAAACAAGGTAGCTATATTCACGTCAGGGGAATTTAGCGAAAAGTGTCAGCGTATTTGCAATGCACCTCCATGTTATTGCATTTCCATTGTCGTTTTTGTGTGTTCTATGAATCACATGATTATAAAGGAATAAATGTGTGAAAGCGTGTATACTTATTTAAAATGTATATAGTTTTGTCCTTGTGATGTACTTGTCTATTAATGTTCCATATTATGTCATCTTTTATATTTTATCAGGACTCCAGGAAAAGTAGCTGCTGCTTTAGCAGAAGCTACTGGGGATACTAATAAAATACTTAAATACTATAAACTCATACACATTTACAGTATGCACACAGGTACACACTTATACACGTACACAGGGACACACACGGGCACACACATACATAAAGAAATACCTGGTGTGTGCGTTTGTGTGTGTTCCCAGTGGTGGGTCCTTGCCTGGATGATGACAGCGGAGAAGAGGAGAGGCCCGCTGAGACTGTGACCGTGCAGAGTGGGCCTTTGTAGTTACAAAACAGAGTGGGAGAGTGGTATCCTAACTTGAGTTGCACACTTACATAATTTGATGATTGTGTAAATCATGCATTGACTGCCAAAACTTTGGTTAGGATTCAGGCTTTGTGTTCTTTAATCCTGTTATTAGAAAACTGCTGGGTATGCAGGTTTTTGTGCTAGCCCAGCATTAAAGGGTTCTTTGATGGTTCTTCATGGTGTAAAACATTTTTCGTTGTTTGAACTAAAAAGGGTTCTCTTTCAGGGCCAGCTGAAGAACCCTGATTCCAGGTACAGCACCTTTTCTCAAAAAAATGTAAGGCCAGAGAGGAAAAAATGGAAATAAGATAGTTATGCCTCAGAAGAGTTTATTCCACAACTCACAGACACCCTCCCTTATAACACTTTAGCCTACATACAGATAAAACTGACTAAGATTCTGAGGAGACTACCCTCAAGGACACATCCCTCTGCTATCATTTACATTCATGAATCAATAATCCCCAGATGTGATGAAAGAGAGCAGAAAGAGAGAAGGAAAAAGTGATCTTTCATCTTTGGGTCATTTCTACGTTAGGAAGCCCCAATCTTCATTACTCACCATGAAACGCACCACAGTGCATGGAGAGTTCCATTTCCGAACGCATCGAACATATGATGGTGCCCAACCTTTTCATCTCCCAATTTATGGGGGCTTTTTATTCACACTCTGGACGCTCATGGCTGGCTGACGGCTCTGGACGCTCATGGCTGGCTGACGGCTCTGGACGCTCATGGCTGGCTGACGGCTCTGGACGCTCATGGCTCGCTGGCGGCTCTGGCAGATCCTGTCTGGTTGGCGGCTCTGGCAGATCCTGTCTGGTTGGCGGCTCTGGCAGATCCTGTCTGGTTGGCGGCTCTGGCAGATCCTGTCTGGTTGGCGGCTCTGGCAGATCCTGTCTGGTTGGCGGCTCTGGCAGATCCTGTCTGGTTGGCGGCTCTGGCAGATCCTGACTGACGAATGGCTCTAGCGGCTCCTGACTGACTAACGGCTCTGACGGCTCGGGACAGACGGGCGGCTCTAATGGCTCGGGGCAGACGGATGGCTCAGACGGCACTGGGCAGACGGATGGCTCAGATGGCGCTGGGGAGACGGATGGCTCAGATGGCGCTGGGGAGACGGATGGCTCAGATGGCGCTGGGGAGACGGATGGCTCAGATGGCGCTGAGGAGACGGATGGCTCAGATGGCGCTGAGGAGACGGATGGCTCAGACGGCGTTGGGCAGACTACAAACTCTAGCCGACTGAGGCGCACTGTAGGCCTGGTGCGTGGTGCCGGAACTGGAGGCACCGGACTGGAGACACGCACTTCAAAGCTAGTGCGGGGAGCAGGGACAGGGCACACTGACCTCTCGAAGCGCACTATAGGCCTGGTGCGTGGTACCGGAACTGGAGGTACCGGGCTGAGGGCACGCACCTCAGGGCGAGTGCGGGGAGAAGGAACAGTGCGTACAGGGCTCTGGAGACGCACAGGTGGCTTAGTGCGTGGTGCCGGAACTGGAGGCACTGGGCTGGAGACACGCACCATAGGGAGAGTGCGTGGAGGAGGAACAGGGCTCTGGAGACGCACTGGAAGCCTGGTGCGTAGTGTAGGCACTGGTGGTACTGGGCTGGGGCGGGGAGGTGGCGCCGGAAATACCGGACCGTGCAGGCGTACTGGCTCCCTTGAGCATTGAGCCTGCCCAACCTTACCTGGTTGAATGCTCCCCGTCGTGACCAGTGCGGGGAGGTGGAATAACCCGCACCGGGCTATGTAGGCGAACCGGGGACACCATGCGTAAGGCTGGTGCCATGTAAGCCGGCCCAAGGAGACGTACTGGTGGCCAGATATGTAGAGCCGGCTTCATGACATCCGGCTCAACGCTCAATCTAGCCCTACCAGTGCGGGGAGGTGGAATAACCCGCACCGGGCTATGCACACGTACAGGAGACACCGTGCGCTCTACTGCGTAACACGGTGTCTGCCCGTACTCCCGCTCTCCACGGTTAGCCTGGGAAGTGGGCGCAGGTCTCCTACCTGCCCTTGGCCCACTACCTCTTAGCCCCCCCCCAAGAAATTTTTGGGGTTTCTTCTCGGGCTTCCTTGCTAGCCGCGTACCTTCATATCTCCGGTCTTGAGCTTGATTCTCCGGCTTCCAGCCACGTCTCCTTGCTGCCTCCTCATATCGCCGCCTCTCTGCTTTCGCTGCCTCCAGCTCAGCTTTGGGACGGCGATATTCTCCCGGCTGTGCCCATGGACCTTTTCCATCCAGCTCGTCCTCCCAAGTCCAGTAGTCCTGTGTATTCCACTGCTCGAACATATGCTGCTTGGTTCTAATTTGGTGGGTGGTTCTGTAACGGCGTTCCTCCTCCTCTTCATCCGAAGAGGAGGAGCAGGGATTAAACCAAAATGCAGCGTCTTGATATGACATGATTTATTTAAGTAAAGACGAAAAACACGAACTTCACTAGAAACTAAACAAAACAACAAACGGAGTAGACGAACCTGAACATAAGAACTTACATAACACGAAGAACTCACGAACAGGAAAATGACTACACAAAACGAGGAACGAACGAAACAGTCCCGTATGGTGCAAACAAACACAGACACAGGAGACAACCACCCACGACAAACAAAGTGAAAACACCTACCTTAATATGATTCTCAATCAGAGGAGATGAAAACCACCTGCCTCTAATTGAGAACCATATCAGGTACCCAAAACCAACATAGAAACAGAAAACATAGACTGCCCACCCAAACTCACGTCCTGACCAACTAACACATACAAAAACTAACAAAAACAGGTCAGGAACGTGACAATGTAGGCCAGGGGTCTTCCACCTTTTCTTGCCCAGGGACCACATGATATGTTTGCAAAATTATTTTCAGGGGAATGAATGTCTTTAAAAAATATATATATCTTTATGTCCAAGTCAGAAAAGCTTACCAGCAGCCAGTGGCACTTTCTGGCTTTTTCAAAGCTTATGTTACATACTCCAATAAGTGTAATTCGCTCCAATTAGCTCCAAGCCCAATAGATGATGCCATCTCTATTGCACTTCACACTGCCCTTTCCCACCTAGACAAAAGGAATACCTATGTGAGAATATTATTCATTGACTACAGCTCAGCGTTCAACACCATAGTACCCTCAAAGCTCATCAATAAGCCAAGGACCCTGGGACTAAACACCTCCCTCTGCAAATGGATCCTGGACTTCCTGATGGGCCGCCCCCCAGGTAGTAAGGGTAGGTAACAACACATCTGCCACGCTGATCCTCAACACAGGGACCCTCAGCGGTGCGTGCTCAGTCCCCTCCTGTACTCCCTGTTCACTCATGACTGCATGGCCAGTCACGACTCCAACATCATCATTAAGTTTGCCGATAACACAACAGTGGTAGGCCTGATCAACGACAACGACGGGACAGCCTATAGGGAGGAGGTCAGAGACCTGGTCGTGTGGTGCCAGGACAGTAACCTCCCCCTCAACGTGATCAAGACAAAGGAGATGATTGTGGACTACAGGAAAGGAGAACCGAGCATGCCCCCATTCTCATTGACGAGGCTGTAGTGGAGCAGGTTGAGAGCTTCAAGTTCCTTGGTGTCCACATCACCAACAAACTAACATGGTCCAAGCACACTAAGACAGTCTTGAAGAGGGCACGACAAAACCTATTTCCCTCAGGAGACTGAAAATATTTGGCATGGGTCCTCAGCTCCTCAAAAGGTTCTACAGCTGAACCATCGAGAGCATCCTGACTGGTTGCATCACTGCCTGGTATGGCAACTGCTCAGCCTTCGACTGCAAGGCCCTACAGAGGGTACAGCCTAGTACATCACTGGGGCCAAGCTTCCTGCCATCCAGGACATCTATACCAGGCGGTGTTAGAGGAAGGCCCTAAAAATTGTCAAAGACTCCAGCCACCCTAGTCATAGACTGTTCTCTCTGCTACCGCACAACAAGCGGTACCAGAGATCCAAGTCTAGGTCCAAGAGGCTTCTAAACAGCTTCTACCCCCAAGCCATAAGACTCCTGAACATAAAATCATTGCCCACCCCTCCTCCCCAACCCCTCTTTTACGCCGCTGCTACTCTCTGTTATTATCTATGCATAGTCACTTTAATAACTCTACCTACATGTACATATTACCTCAATTACCTCGACAAACCGGTACCCCGCACATTGACTCTGTCCCGGTACCCCCTGTATATAGTCTCGCTATTGTTATTTTACTGCTGCTCTATAATTACTTGTTCCTTTCATTTCTTATTCTTATTCATACTTTTTAAACTGCATTGTTGGTTAGGGCTTGTAAGTAAGCATTTCACTGTAAGGTCTACACCTCTTGTATTCGGCGCATGTGACTAATAACATTTGATTTGATTTGAATTAGTGTAATTTGATCAATATTAGCAGTTTAGAAATAAAGTTGACATCATTAGAAAGAAGATTTACAGTGAGCTTGTCACGGCCGTCAAAAGAAGTGGACCAAAGCGCAGCGTGGTGAGCATACATATTCCTTTTTATTAGGATGACGCCGACAAAAACAATAAACAATTCAAAAATGACCGTGAAGCTTAAGGCTATAGTGCCACAAACAAAGACAACTTCCCCCCTGAAAGGAGGGAAAAGGGCTACCTAAGTATGGTTCCCAATCAGAGACAACGATAGACAGCTGTCCCTGATTGAGAACCATACCCGGCTAAAACATAGAAATACAAAATCATAGAAAACAAAAACATAAAATGCCCACCCCAAATCACATCGTGACAGAGCTCCAAAATTATCGGGACAGTGACCCATTTGTTGTTCTTTTGGCTCTGTACTCCAGCACTTTGGATTTAAAATTATACAACGACCAATTTTGGTTGTGTTTCAGATTATTGTATGCCCAATAGAAATGAATGATGAATAATGTATTGTGTCATTTCAGAGTCACCTAATTGTAAATAAGAAAACAATATGTCTCTAAACACTTCTACATTAATGTGGATGCTACCATGATTATGTATAATCCTGAATGAATCGGGAATAATGATGAGTGAGAAAGTTAGACGCACAAATATCATACCCCCAAGAAATGCTAACCTCTCACCATTACAATAACAGGGGAGATTCACATTTTTGCAGGGTATGATATTTGTGCGTCTGTTTATTACGATTTATCAGAGGGTGCTGCAGCACCTCCAGCACCCCTACTTCCCACAGCTATGCTCACAATAAGATCCAACTGCAGCAGCAATATCAATAACCCCATGTAATACCTCCGCTTCAATACCCAATCTAGCACTATAAACACACAACATGACGTTGCCAGACAACCATGACATATTGTCTGATGTCACATTATTTACACATCTAATTTACTGCTCCATTTGGAACCCAAACACTGATTCAGCTCTACAGACCTGTTGATTGTAGCGAGGAACTCGACACACAGACACACACACGGACATTCTAAAATGGAAAAATTTTACATGACCTGTTTCCATGGCAACTGTCCAATATTAATCTTGTTGTTTCTACGGCCAATTGAGGGGGTAATTTGTAAAGAAATTAGGGCCTTAAAACCAGGTTGGTAGGATTTACATAATGAATGGCCACGCCACGCTAGATCAGTCACCGGCAAGCCACTGCTGATTGCTTTTTGATTCGTTTCTTGCCATTGAGTGTTTAGTTGCCATAGTGTTCTCAGCCCATTGAGTACCACTGTACCAGACATAATATCACGACTCAGGATATTTTTATTTATTTAACCTTTATTTAACTAGGAAAGTCAGTTAAGAACAAATTCTTATTTACAATGACGGCCTAGCCCGGCAACGCTAGGCCAATTGTGCACTGCTCTATGGGACTCCCAATCACAGCCGGATGTGATACAGCCTGGATTCGAACCAGGTACTGTAGTGACGCCCCTTGCTCTGAGACGCTGCGCCACTCGGGAGCCCAATATGACCCAGATGCAGATACAGGAGGCGAATGGTTTGGTTCTCAGAATATTTATTATAACCAAGGGGCAGGCAAAACGGCAGGTTGAGGGCATGCAGAGGTTCATACTCCAAGGCAGAGTCAAAAAGGGACAGAACGGCAGGCAGGGTCAGGGCAAACAGAAAGGTCTGAATCAGGAAGACTAGAAAACTAGAGCACGGCGAACCCGGGAAACACGCTGGTAAGACCTGACAAAACAAGACAAACTGGCAACAGACAAACAGAAAACGCAAGTATAAATACACAGGGGATAATGGGAAAAAATAGGAGACACCTGGTGGGGGGTGGAGACAAGCACAAGACAGGTGAAACAGATCAGGGTGTGACACAAGTGTACACTGAGTGTACAAAACATTAAGGACACCTGCTCTTTCCATGACGTAGACTGACCAGGTGAAAGCTATGATCCATTATTGACGTCACTTGTTAAATCCACTTCAATTAAAAAAGGTTTTTTAAACCTTGAAACAATTGAGACATGGTTTGTGTATATGTGCCATCCAGAGGGTGAATGGGCAAGACAAAACATTTAAGTGCCTTTGAAGGGGAGATGGTAGTAAGTGCCAGGCCCAGGCGCACCGGTTTGAGTGTGTCAAGTACATCGGACCCAGCTTTGCCAGCTCAATTTAGGAATCCACCACTTATTGTATATAGGAGAGGTCACAATTTACGCAATAAATTGGTCCATGCCAACTGCCAGCCACAAAAGAAAATCAGCCAGGCTCTTTTATGCCCTCTTCCGAATGGTAGCTATAAATACAGAGGTTGCGCACTGTGCAACAATATGATGAAGTGTGAATATTTCTGCCACCCACACACAGGAAAATGGTTCCAAATAAATGACATTATTACATGCTCCACCACCCATGTTATTTACATGATTAAATGTCAATGTGGGCTGTGTTTTGTAGGTAAAACCTCTTGTTCTCTCAAACAGAGAATCAGTCAACATAAAAGTTCAATCAGGAGAAAGGACAGGAATTATCCAGTCGCGGTACATTTTAATTACCTAAAACATGGCATTTCTACCTTTTAGATTTTGTGGCATAGAGAAATTTAAGATATCAGACAGGGGAGGTGAAATAAATAATGGATTTTCACCCTCCGGACATTATTTCCTAAAGGTCTTAATGATGAAATGCCTATGTATGTTATGTTGTAAATGAGAATATGAATTATGCCCCCATTTCAGATTACGTTTTTCTTGCGCTGTACCCAATGATTAATGAAAACTTGCTTGGTAGGCCGATGTCCTCATTGTGGTTTTACAGAAGTGTTTAATAAGTTTTATGTACACACTTTATTTGAATATTTATGAAATGCACAGTGTTATATTTGGTAGTGTCACGTTCTGACCTTTATTTCCTTTGTTTTGTCTTTATTTTGTATGGTCAGGGTGTGAGTTGGGGTGGGTAGTCTATGTGTGTTTTTCTATGTTGGGGTTTTGTGTTCGGCCTGGTATGATTCTCAATCAGAGGCAGCTGTCAATCGTTGTCCCTGATTGAGAATCACACTTAGGTAGCCTGGGTTTCACTTTTGGTTTGTGGGTGTTTGTTCGCCACACGGTACTGTTTCGTTCGTTATTCTTAGTTTATTGTTTTGTTCCAGTGTTCCGTGTTGCTTATTAAAAAGACATGAACACTTGCTGCGCTTTGGTCCGATCATTCTTCCACCACAGACGATTGTTACAAGTAGCACTTATTTGTTTTCCCTTGACTCCAACCCCATTCGATGCATGGAACGGATGTGGGTGGGGCTATGTCTACCTAAGGGTGCTAAATTTAGAAAACTCAGACCGAGGCCTTGAGGCCGATACCTAAAGCTTTTTAAAGAGCAGTGATACTATCAAGAGCAGTGTGTGGGTTTCTTCTTTTTTCTCATCTTATTCAACTGTCCCCATGCACCTGCAACAAAGATAGCTCAGATGTGCGAGTGCCTTTTGAATTTTGAGTGTGTCAAGAAATCCAACCTTGCTGGGTTTTTCATGCTCAACATTTTCCCATGTGCTTCAAGAATGGTCCACCACCCAAAGGACATCCAGGCAACTTGACAACTGTGACAAGCATTGGAGTCAACATGGGCCAACATACCTGTGGAACGCTTTTGACACCATGTAGAGTCCATGCCCGAAGAATTGAGGCTGTTCTGAGGGCAAAAGGGGGTGCAACTCAATATTAGGAAGGTGTTCCTAATTTTTTGTACACTCAATGTATATACCAACACAATGGAGACATTTGCCATAACTGCAGGCAACAGATACTATGGACAATGTTGATTCTGAGAAATATAATTCCTTGGCGCACATGAAATACTCTAAATACTGTAGGCTACTTCTATTCTATTTTCTGTAGGGTACAGACGGTTCGAGACAACAGTAAATAGCACAAGGACAGTCTGGGGTTGTTCATGCTGATAATTGTGTCTCTCTAGAGGTTGATGTTACCATGGCCCAATAAACCCTAGGGTAAACCTCACACTGTGTCATAACCTTTCTTTGGGCCTTTGACTCTTCCACTCTCACAGTTCCTGCCCTCTGCCAAATTCCAGGAGGGTGTGTGTGGGGGGGAGGGGACTCTGAGAGTTTAATCACATCCTGACAGGTGTATTGGGGTAGTGATATGTTACTGTGTCTGAGCATCGCTCCTCGCGGCTCTCAGGGAGGAACGTAACCCCCTCTATCAGAGCGACCTCCCCACAGGGTACCAACCCACACACTGTTACTACATCGTGTGTCTGTGTGTGCTCGTCTTCAGCACTCTTTTCACACTGGGAAAATGTGTAGCTTTCCTCTTGCAAATGTACATGGTCTATTTCTTTAGAGAAAGAAAACCTTATGGATTAACCAAGCTTGTGTCAGCTTCACGTTTCAGAGCACACATCACACAGGCAGCAAAGAGAAGGTTAAGAAAGATAGGCCTACAGCACGCACAGCAATTAGCCTAGCAGTTAGAGTGTTGGGCCGGTAACCGAAAGGTCGCCTGTTCGAATCCAAAAACCGACAAGGTGAAAAAATCTGGAAATGTGTCCCTGAGCAAGGTACTTAGCCCTTTACACTTGTACCTGTATGTGGGTTGAAAATGGCAGATTTGAGCACTGATAAGCACCTAAATTGGAATGCAGTGGCTGATACTGTAACATGTTACCAATGAAAATAAATGTGTACTGATGCATGTCACATTCTCTAAACCCCTGCACCACCCCTCTTCATCAACAGTGTCAGGGTGCAGGGTCTTACTGCAACAGCCAGGTTGACACCATGACCTCCTCAAGTGCATTAAGCACCTCTTGGTAACCACAGCAGACCTACAGTACTATCCATTGGCTACATAAGATCACTTCTGGAGTATACTGTCCCGGCCTGGCCTCCCTCAAACCCTGACCACTCAGCCGGAGTGTGTCCAGACGAGATCCTCCAGATAAATTCTGGGTGGGTTGTACACCAGCTACCGGGAAACCCTCAGAATAATGTCCTTGGAGAGCAGATGGGAGCAGATCTGCCTGACATTTGCTCAATCTCTGCAGAGCTCCTAGTTTGAAGACTGGCTTCCCCCAACCAGACAGCAGATTACTGGATGGTCAACCCGTAACAGCCATAAACGGAACAGTCCCATGACACACACAGGCTGCTATCAGAACTCTCCCATTCCACACTAAAACTGATCAATGCAGACACCATATAGCCCAGGGGCCTTAGAAATGCCTTCTTAACAACTCTAAATATGTATTTTTTAAACCTCCACCCCAAACCTTATCATTGTAGTCTTG
Source organism: Salvelinus namaycush (assembly GCF_016432855.1). Taxonomy (NCBI): domain Eukaryota; kingdom Metazoa; phylum Chordata; class Actinopteri; order Salmoniformes; family Salmonidae; genus Salvelinus; species Salvelinus namaycush. The sequence continues at coordinate 11,001,287 of NC_052335.1, forward strand.
TTGTTTTGTATATATTGCATATTTTAACATTGTATTATATTAAGTGATTTGCTATTTTAGGATTTTACTATTGGATAATTATATATAATTGAAGTTATGATTGTAAATTGGTATAAAATTCAGTCTGTGTCTGCGAGAAACCAATAAAAGCTACTACTACTACTACTACTATAGCCCAAACTACTACTACTACTACTACTACTATGCTATAAATGATGTCAGATCTCAGGGTCTACGCTTCACAGCTGTGTTTGGGTTTTGACTGATAGCCGTTCTGAACTTGAGCTCAGCCCGCAACAAGGAATTACCCCCATTCCCTCCCGCTAATTGGGCAACTTTCGTACATTTTTTGTTGTCTGAGTGAAGGAAATGCTGTAAATTAAGAGGACTGAGAAGATGAAAAGTTGAGGATTATAATAAATACCACTTTGATGTCATACAAGCAAGTCAAACAACCGTGAGTCCAAATGTGCACTTCACATTTCCAAATCGTAAAAGTCATGTCATATACAGTGTCAATGTTTATGATCACTATGTTTGATGTACAGTTACAAGATGACATGGCGTCCCTTGAACAGAATGAGCCTATGTTTGTCTATTGTGAAGAAAATGTTCTGCTTAACACGCACCTGAATGCACCTCATGACTCCTTTCTATATGCACCAAAATCGCAAATCGGTTTCTCTGTATTGCCTTGTGAAATCCTCACACTGTAAAATCTAATTTTATAATTTAGCTAGTCATGTTGGCAATAGAACAAGCTTTCACATTATGCCCACCCTGACCCAGAATGAGATTTAAAATGGATTCACAATCCACCCTATAGTTGAAGACTCTTTTTTGAGTCATAAAAGTGTATTGGAATTGCTTAGGAACTGTGCACACTTTGGAGAGGTGTGTGACCACTTGGAGACACCAGTTAGTCCTCTCACTCAAACCCTTGTCATTTTTTTGCGTTATATTGAACCTACCCCACATTTACCAGGAATATTCTTATCATGTTACTGAATGTATCCAGAGTATTTTCAGGTTTTGTTATCAACAAATTTGGCAAAAGTTCAGTAAATGTAGAATGCAGATAAAACCAACAGTGTAATGTTATGATTCAGTCTTGTGTCCGGTGTCCTCAAGTTTGGTCTACTAATTTTCCCATAATCTCCTAACTGTTCTCCCTGTCAATTGCTACCTGCTTATGCATTTTATAGTTCTTCTGTAAGAATCATTTCAATTTAGCCCTATCCATATAGGTCAATTCCCACGAGTGGCAGACCCTTGCCATGACCCCATGTCTCAGGGAGAGTTGGGATATGCATAAAATTCCAATCCACGAATGGGTAATAAAACACACTTCTACATGTGTGAAGTAAGACTGATATAACCACCAACCAAATTATTATTATATTAGTATGTGATATGCAAATGATTTTCCACGCTCTCAATAATAAACAAATCTCTGTTTTAAAAAGAAGATTAAATTCAAGAAAAACGTATATGAAAAACATATTCTGCTCACACTATGATTTGTGGTAACATTATCGTTCGGATCAACAATCCTACACTCAGACAAACATGTTTTTAATTGAAAAAACACTACCTCTGAATGCATGTCTGTATCGGAGATGGGGAGATGGAGTGAGAGGAGAAAGGAAGTAGATATGGAGCTGGAGAAAAAGAGGGAGGGTTGAATGGAAAGAGTGTAAGAGCGATGGAGGGAAAGAGGGAGGGCAGTGAGGGAAATGAGAGGAAAGAACAAAGAGCGATAGAAGGGACTCTTCTGAGGCAAAAACGGACCACATACACACACACATAAGCATATGCACACATGCACATACACGTACACACACAAACACACTCATTAATGATCCAATGAATGAACTGGAACATGACCTCTTAGTCATCGGGTCTCTTCATTAGACACACATTGGATCATTACACTAAATATTCCCCTCAGTCCCGCTTACAGATCGTACTCTCCTGTTCCCTTAGCCCCATGCTAAGTTGCGCTTCTACATCTGCATTGCTTGCTGTTTGGGGTTTTAGGCTGGGTTTCTGTACAGCACTTTGTGACATCGGATGATGTAAAAAGGGCTTTATAAATACATTTGATTGATTGATTGATGCAGTTCATATCCCTTTCCCTGTTGATTCGTGTAAGAGGTTTAGTGGGTTGCAAATTGGTTGGAACACAGTGGGGGTCTAACTAAACAGTTGAGTGGCGATGTTTCAATGGCTGCGAAGGGGAGTGGGGTTTTAACTATGATGAACAATTTCTGAAGGGTTGCATGTTGTGTAGGGGCCTTGAGGGGGGAAATGGTCCAATGTGTTAGAGTTTTGGGGGCCAATTTCTGGTCCCAGTCTGTCCCTGTGTAAGTGTATACGGTTGCGTCTGTCTCAGGATATGACCCAGATGCAGACACAGGAGGCGGATGGTTCGGTTCTCAGAATATTTTTTAGAACAAAGGGGCAGGCAAAGGGCAGGTCGAGGGCAGGCAAAGGGCAGGTCGAGGGCAGGCAGACATTCGTAATCCAAGGCAGGGAATGGCAGGCAGGCTCAGACAGGCTGTCACGGCCGTCGTAGGGAGGAGACCAAGGTGCAGCGTGATAAGCGTACATTCTTCTTTATTTATAGAACGAACACTGAACAAAACAAACAAAATAACAAAACAAACTGTGAAGCTAATATGGCTAGTGCAGACAGGCAACTAAAACATAGAATAAGAACCCACAAATACCCAAGGGAAAATGGCAACCTAAATATGGTCCCCAATCAGAGACAACGATAAACAGCTGCCTCTGATTGGGAACCAATTCAGGCCACCATAGACATACATATTCCTAGACTTACCAACACCCCTAGACATACAAAAAACCCTAGACAATACAAAACAAGCATACCCACCCTCGTCACACCCTGACCTAACCAAAATAATAAAGAAAACATAGATAACTAAGGTCAGGGCGTGACACAGGCTCAGGGTCAGGGTCAGGGCAGGCAGAAAGTTCAAAACCGGGAAGACTAGAAAACAAGAACTTAAGAAACGGGAAACGAACTGGCAACAGACAAGCAGAAAACGCAGGTATAAATACACAGGGGATAGTGGGGAGGAATAGGAGACAAGCACAAGACAGGTGAAACAGATCAGGGTGTGACAGTCTGAGAGCTGGGTCATCTGGAATCGTTGAAGCAAAAGCAGAGGTAACGTTGAAATAAAACTCAGAAATGATCAAAACTGTCAAAATGAATTGCATGGTGTGTATCTATCTGTATAGCGTTGTGCTTCCAAGGTCGGTTTGTCTAGAATGGTGAAAGCCTAGATAACATCGAAGTAAAAGTCCGGTATTTTTAACAACTGTCAAGCTGACTGGGTTCGCAAGTCAACCATTTCTCAAATCCAAGAGAACGTTTTTATTTTGTTCTTTTGTCATCTTGATTAAATTTGACAAGAAAAAACCTATTTACCTTTGAGTTGGAATCATCTGTGCAGATCTGGGTGACACTTTCTAACAAATTAGTCTTGGTCAGAAAATCTGCAGGAGCACTTTCATCCAATCATAATGTCAAGATAATTGTAGTCATCTACTGTATAGTACATTTTTTAAATAAATCTATAGTGTGCACATACGCATGCACACACATGCACGGAAAGACACGTGCACGCAGACACACACACACAAACATACACATACACACACATACACACACAGAAATAAAAGCCTCCCGACTGGGCACAGATGTCAGTTCAATGTCTAGTTTTTATTTACATTTGGTTGAGTAGTCAACTCACTTGAATTGAACTTGAAATCAACAAAATCTTTCAACATGTCATTGACTTTGGCTTAAAAGTCGGCAAAAAAAAACAAAATGCCCTTATGTTGATGACTTTTTGCAAATCCAATTCGTTTTCCACATTGATTCAACACCATCACATCAATTTATGAGGTTGAAATAACGTGGAAACAATGTTGATTTACCAGTTTTTGCCCAGTGTGTTATGACTAACATCCCTTTGTCAGCCAATCAGTCTAACCTTGAGACCAGATCAAGGTTTGTGACTCCTTCCTGGGAGACATCAGGGACTATAATATACTCTGGAATCATGGCTCTCTCCAGATGTATTGTTCCCATCCATTCAGCCAGCGAGGTTCTCTGTCCTTCGTGACGACAGGAAGAAAGAACTCTCTGGGAAATATACATGTATTTATTTAGCTTGGGACTTTAATAAAGGAAATCTGACAAAACGCTACTAAAATTATATCAACACATCTCCTGTGCTATACACTCAACACGGACCCTGGATCATTGCTACTCTTCCTTCCGAGACGGCTAAAAGGCCCTCCCCTGCCCTCCCTTCGGCAAATCAGATCACGCTTCCATTCTGCTCCTCCCCACCTGTGGCAGAAACTTAAACAGGAAGCTTCCATTGTAAGGACTGTTCAACGTTGGTCTGAACAAAAGAGGAACAACGACAGTACTGGGAAAAGTGGAGTCGCAATTCACTAGCTCAGACACGAGGCGTATGTGGCAGGGACTCCAGACAATCATGGATTATCAAGGGAAAGCCAGCCACATCACAGACATCGACGCCTCGCTCCTGGACGAGCTAAACACCTTGTTCACCGCTTCGAGGAAAACAACATTGAGTAGCCGATGCGGGCCCTCGACGCTGTGCTCTCATTCTCCGTGGCCAACGTGAGAAATCAAATCAAAGTTTATTTGTCACGTGCGCCGGATTCAACAGGTGTAGACTTTACAGTAAAATGTTTACTTACAGGCTCTAACCAATGGTGCAAAAAAGGTATTAGGTGAACAATAGGTACGTAAAGAAATAAAAACAACAGTAAAAAACAGTGAAAAATAACAGTTGCGAGGCTATATACAGTAGCAAGGCTATAAAAGTAGCGAGGCTACATACAGACACTTGTTAGTCAGGCTGAGGTAGAGGTAGTATGTACATGTAGATATGGTTAAAGTGACTATGCATATATGATGAACAGAGAGTAGCAGTAGTTTAAAAGAGGGGATGGCGGGTGGTGGGTGGCGGGACACAATGCAGATAGCCCGGTTAGCCAATGTGCCGGAGCACTGGTTGGTCGGGCCAATTGAGGTAGTATGTACATGAACGTATAGATAAAGTGAGTATGCATATACAACAAACAGAGAGCAGCAGCAGTGTAAAAGAGGGGTTGGGGGGGCACACAATGCAAATAGTCCGGGCAGCCATTGATTACCTGTTCAGGACTTATGGCTTGGGGGTAAAAACTGTTGAGAAGCCTTTTTGTCCTAGACTTGGCACTCCGGTACCGCCTGCCATGCGGTAGTAGAGAGAACAGTCTATGACTGGGGTGGCTGGGGTCTTTGACAATTTTTAGGGCCTTCCTCTGACACCGCCTGGTGTAGAGGTCCTGGATGGCAGGCAGCTTAGCCCCAGTGATGTACTGGACCGTACGCACTACCCTCTGTTGTGCCATGCAGTCGTGGGTGAACAGAAGTCATTTAAGTTAGTGTTAACCCTCACAAAGCATCCGGCCCGGACGGCATCCCAAGCCACGTCCTCAGAGCATGTGCAGACCAGTTGGCTGGAGTGTTTACGGACATATGCGATCTCTCCATATCCCAGTTTGTTGTTCCCGCTTGTTTCAAAATGTTCACCGTTGTTCCTGTTCCCAAGAAAGCGAAGGTAACTGAACTAAACGACTAGCGCCCTCTAGCACTCACTTCTGTCATTATGAAGTGCTTTGAGAGGCTAGTGATGGACCATATTAACTCCACCTTACCCGACACCCTAAACCCATTACGATTCGCATATCACCCCAAAAGATCCACGGACGACGCAATCGCCATTGCACTGCACACTGCCCTATCCCATCTGGACAAGAGAAATACCTATGTAAGAATGCTGTTCATCAACTACAGCTCATTGTCCAACACCATAGTGCCCTCCAAGCTCATCACTAAGCTCAGGGCCCTGGGTTTAAACATCTCTATGTGCAACTGGGTCGACCCCAAGTGGTGAAGGTAGGCAACAACACCTCTGCCACACTGATCCTCAACACGGGGCCCCACAGGGGTGCGTGCTCAGCCCCCTCCTGAACTCCCTTTTCACCCATGACTGCGTGGCCAATCATGTCTCCAACTCAGTCATCAAGTTTGCTGAGTTTTCAGTGGTAGGCCTGATTACCAACAACGATGATACAGCCTAGAGGGAGGAGGTGAGAGCCCTGGCAGAGTAGTGCCAGGAAAATAACCTCTTCCTCAACGTCAACAATATGAAGTAGCTGATCGTGGACAACAGGAGACAGCAGAGAGAGCATGCCCTCATCCACATCAACGGAGCCACAGTGGAGAGGGTCAAAGCTTCAAGTTCCTTGGCATGCACATCACTGACAACCTGAAATGGTCCATCCACACAGACCGCATGGTTAGAAAGCGCAACAGCGACACTTAGGAGGCTGAAGAAATTTGTCTCGGCCCCTAAGACCCTCAAGAACAAATGGATCTTTGAGAGCATCCTGTTGGGCTGTATTGTCGCCTGGTATTGCAGTTGCACCATCCGCAACCGCAGGGCTCTCCAGAGGGATGTACGGTCAGCCCAACGCATCACCAGTGACACACTTCCTGCCCTCCAGGACATCTACAGCACCCTGTGTCACAGGAAGGCCAAGAAGATCATCAAGGCCACGTCCTGTTCACCCCACTACTATATAGAAGGCGGAGACAATACAGGTGCATCAAAGCTGGGACCGAGAGCCTGAGAAACAGCTTCTATCTCTAGGCCATCAGACTATACCCTGCCCTGAACCTTAGTCACTGTTCTAGTCGGCTACCACCTGGTACTCTACCCTGCACCTTAGAGACTGCAGCCTTATGTACATGCAGTTGTCATTGAATACTGGTCACTTTAATAATGTTTACATACTGTTTTACCCCCTTTATATGTATACTGTATACAGTATTTTAGTCATGGCTCATTCTATACAACTACAGCTGTACACACCTTTTCTATCATATACTGTCCATGTTGTCTTTACAAACCATTATATGTGTATATACATTATATTACAAAAGTATGTGGACAACCCTTAAAATTCTCGATAATTCTGTGCTTCCAACTTTGTGGGAACAGTTTGGGGAAGGCCCTTTCCTGTTTCAGCATGACAATTCCCCTGTGCACAAAGCGAGGTCCATACAGAAATGTTTGTCGGTGTGGAAGAACTTGAACGTCCTGCATTGAGCCCTGACCTCAACCCCATCGGACGCCTTTGGGATGAATTGGAACGGCGACTGCGAGCCAGGCCTAATCGCCCAACATCAGTGCCCGACCTCACCAATGCTTTCGTGGCTGAATGGAAGCAAGTCCCCACAGCAATGTTCCAACATCTACTGGAAAGCCTTCTCAGAAGAGTGGAGGCTGATATAGCAGGAAAGGGGGGACCAACTCCATATTATTGCCCATGATTTTGGAATGAGATGTTCATCCACATACCTTTGGTCATGTAGTGTATTTTTATATTCGGTCTTAATTTCTTAATTTGTTGTAAATATTTGGGGGGATTATGTGTGTGTTGTTTTTTTTGTTTTTTTGCTAGGCATTACTGCACTGTTGGAGCTAAAAAACACAAGTATTTCGGTGCATTTGGATAACACCTGCAAATCTGTGTAAGCGACCAATAAACTTTGATTTGATTTGCATTGGTGAGTAAAACTGTTTACGAGTGGGGGTTTCGAGCTTCATATAGCCCTTTCAATTGTTCTGATTGGTCAGCAGTTGATGGGGAGTAGCAGGTTGTTAACTTTGAACTGAGCTTTAAGATTATATCAATGCTAGATTTATATCATACTAGGTGGTGCGTGCCATAAATTTCAAGGACGTTGCTGGAAAGTTATTGCTATACGCTATATTGCTTGTGTGTGCTCGTGTGTTTCTCTCTGTACCCTGTGGCCTGTGATTACCCTGGATCTGACAGTAGAATGACAAATACCAACCAATAACTTAATGATAGCCTACAGCACTCGAGTCCGTTCTCACCAGCAAGTGCCTGATGCCTCAATCACACCTAAGGCGTCATTGCGTTTTGATACACCGGAAATTCATTCATTCCCAATGGAACGCTGCGTTTGCCTTGCAGCATTGCATTGCAGGGGCAGTTGCAGTGCATTCTGTGTGGTGTATGCGTTGGATTTATCGAACATATGCATCAAATTGTACTCGTAGGCGGCTTGACAGAAACGGTAGTGTTTTGTGCAATGGCGTTGTAGGTGTTTGAGACGTGAGACCCCAGTGCCAAGTAGTCTAAAGAAACCACCATCTTTTTTCCTGTATCCCCTTCTCTCTGACCCTGTCACCTCTGTCACAGACAGTGAGCCGCTGAATGGAAGGCCCAAGGCCAGCACAGAGATTGTCAGTGTTTGAAATCTATCTTGGCTACTACTTACTAAAACAACATACTGTGTACTAATCGTACTACATACTATTTAGAACGTTCTGTTTATAAAAATGATTGCAGCAAGCAACAAATATCAACATACTAGGCTCAACCATACTGAGAATACGTCACCTAATGTTGTTTCCCGCCATTTGTTTTTTTTTCTTAGCGCAACCCCTTATCTAATTATCAGCGTGGGTATGCAGCAAATTCTAGATGAAAGCCGAAATTAGCACGATATCCTGGCATTTAAACCACACAACATTTGGGAAATACTACTATAAAACTTTATATTTTCGCAAAACCAAAATGCGTACTATTTAGAATGTAAGTATGGCTACTCAGAAGCTATTTTGCACAGACACCCCAGTTAGCCAGATAGGGCCACTCAAGATGAAGTTAAACATCGTCAATTGTACATGTAACAGGTCCCGGCTTAGGACCACGTCAACAGATAATAGTATCCTGTAAAACAGGAGAAATGATGCGTCTGGAAATAAGATGACCGGTTCGTGGACAGATTCATTCAGAATCTATTAAACATATTTTCAAAATATTTATTTGGTATTTTCCTTTTTCTTTTGGTATCAAAAATAATATTTTCATACAAAAATAGCCACTCACATATATAGTGCATTTGGGAAGTATTCAGACCGCTTGACTTTTTCCACATTTTGTTACGTTTCAGCCTTATTCTAAAATTGATGAAATTATTTATTTTTCTCATCAATCTACACACAATACCCCATAATAACAAAGCAAAAACAGGTGTTTAGATATTTGAAAATGTTTTAAAAAATTATAAAAACAGAAATACCTTATTTACATAAATATTCAGACCCTTTGCTATGAGACTCAAAATTGAGCTCAGGTGCATCCTGTTTCCATTGATCATCCTTGAGATGTTTCTACAACTTGATTGGAGTCCAACTGTGGTAAATTCTATTGATTGGACATTATTTGGAAAGGCACACACCTGTCTATATAAGGTCCCACAGTTTACTATTGCATGTCAGAGCAAAAATCAATCCATCAGGTTGAAGGAATTGTCCACAAAGCTCCGAGACAGGATTGTGTCAAGCCACAGCTCTGGGGTAGGGTACCAAAAAATGTCTGCAGCATTGAAGGTCCCCAAGAACACAGTGGCCTCCATCAATCTTAAATGGAAGAAGTTTGGAACCAACAAGACTCTTCCTAGAGCTGGCAACCCGGCAAAACTGAGCAATCGGGGGAGAAGGGCCTTGGTCAGGGAGGTGACCAAGAACCCGACGGTCACTCTGACAGAGCTCCAGAGTTCCTCTGTGAAGATGGGAGAACGTTCCAGAAGGACAACCATCTCTGCAGCACTCCACCAATCAGGCCTTTATGGTAGAGTGGCCAGGCGGAACCCACATGACAGCCCGCTTGGTGTTTGCCAAAAGGCACCTAAAGGACTCTCAGACCATGAGAAACAAGATTCTCTGATCTAATGAAACCAAGATTAAACTCTTTGGCGTGAATGCCAAGCGTCACGTCTGGAGGAAACCAGGCACCATCCCTAAGGTGAAGCATGGTGGTGGCAACATCCTGCTGTGGGGATGTTTTTCAGCGGGCAGGTACTGGAAGACTAGTCAGGATCAAGGGACAGATGAACAGAGCAAAGTACAGCGAGATCCTTGATGAAAACCTGCTCCAGAACGCTCAGGACCTCAGACTGGGGTGAAGGTTCATCTTCCAACACGACAACAACCTTAAGCACACAGCCAAGACAACGCAAGAGTGGCTTCGGGACAACTCTCTGAATTTCCTTGAGTGGCCCAGCCAGAGCCCAGACTTAAACCTGATCGAACATCTCTGGAGAGACCTTAAAATAGCTGTCCAGCTCCAATAAAGTACTAAGTAAAGGGTTTTAATACTTATATAAATGTTATATTTCAGTTGTTGTTTTTTTATAAACTTGCAAAATTTTCTAAAAACATGATTTTGCTTTGTTATTATGGGGATTGATGAGTAGATTGATTGAGAGACATTTTTTTTGTCCATTTTAGAATAAGGCTGTAACGTAACAAAATGTAGAAAAAGTCAAGGGGTCTGAATACTTTCCCGAATGCACTGTACATGATGAAATTGAGCCGTAGAGATACTAAATAAAAGTGACAGGAACTACAAAATACATACAAAATGGAAACCAAAAAGTCAGTGAATTCCTCCCTTTTTTCCCCTGTAGATAAGCAACGCGGCTTGCCGCACATGCACCAAACTCTCACAACTTCACAAAACCATCAAATAGTAAAACCACTAACTGACCGTATATTTTACTTACACATAACGATAAAGTGCATAAATGTATACATAATACAGACCTGTAAAACAGGAGAAATGATGAGACTGCAAATAAGGTGTCTGGTTCGTGGACAGCTTCTCTCAGAATTAGGAAGTGGCGCCAAGGTCAAAGTACATCACCCACCAGAGCTCCCAAATCTTGCAGTCTCCACCTTGTAGTGACACTTGGTATAAATGACTTCCAATGTAAAGTCTGGAGGACACATATTCTAAAACAGAATACTTACGTAGGTAGAAAAATTAGGTGCAGATCTTTTAAATATAAGAAAACATCAAATGAACACAACTGTGACCATACATTTTGTGTACATCACATGCCCAAGGTCCAAATTTGACTTTCCTCCAAAAGACACACATATAGGTTGGAGCAGGGGGCTGCCACACTGGGTGCCTGTGGAGAAGTAGTTGTGGGGAGTTAAGTGCTTTGATACCAGCAACCCTCCGTTGCCAGCTCACTTCCCCCAAAAAATTCCCATCAGACCCGGGACTCAAACCAGCAACCCTTCAGTTGCTGGTTTGCCTCTCTAACCCCTAGGCTACCTGCCACCACATACACAGGAGGCTGCTGAGGGGCTGGAATGGAGTGAATTGAATCAAACACATGGAAACCATGTGTTTGATACCATTCCATATATTCCATTCCAGTCATTAGTATGAGCCTGTCCTCCCCAATGAAGTTGCCACCAGACACCTGTGGCCCATTACACAATACCAGCCGAGGCTTCCATTCCCAATAGTATCCCAACTTTATTCCTATGACGACATATAGTTACATCACTGACCCTTTGATATACAGTTGAAGTCAGAAGTTTACATACACTTAGTTTGGAGTCATTAAAACTCATTTTTGAATCACTCCACAAATTTCTTGTTAACAAACTATAGTTTTTGCAAGTCTGTTAGGACATCTACTTTGTGCATAACACAAGTCATTTTTCCAATAATTGTTTACAGACAGATTATTTCACTTATAATTCACTGTATCACAATTCCAGTGGATCAGAAGTTTACATACACTAAGTTGACTGTGCCTTTAAACAGCTTGGAAAATTCCAGAAAATGATGTCATGGCTTTAGAAGCGAATTGACATCATTTGAGTCAATTGGAGGTGTATCTGTGGATGTATTTCAAGGCCTACCTTCTAACTCAGTGCCTCTTTGCTTGACATCATGGGAAAATCAAAAGGAATCAGCTAAGACCTCAGAAAAAAATTGTGGACCTCCACAAGTCTGGTTCATCCTTGGGAGCAATTTCCAAATGCCTGAAGGTACCACGTTCATCTGTACAAACAATAGTACGCAAGTATAAACAATGCTACCAAATACTAATTGAGTGTATGTAAACTTCTGACCCACTGGGAATGTGATGAAAGAAATAAAAGCTGAAATAAATCATTCTCTCTACTATTATTCTGACATTTCACATTCTTAAAATAAAGTGGCATTTGGAAATTGCTCCCAAGGATGAACCAGACTTGTGGAGGTCTACAATTTGTTTCTGAGGTCTTGGCTGATTCCTTTTGATTTTCCCATGATGTCAAGCAAAGAGGCACTGAGTTTGAAGGTAGGCCTTGAAATACATCCACAGGTACACCTCCAATTGACTCAAATGATGTCAATTAGCCAATCAGAAGCTTCTAAAGCCATGACATAATTTTATGGCATTTTCCAAGCTGTTTAAAGGCACAGTCAACTTAGTGTATGTAAACTTCTGACCCACTGGAATTGTGATACAATGAATTGTAAGTGAAATAATCTGTAAACAATTGTTGGAAAAATCCCTTGTGTCATGCACAAAGTAGATGTCCTAACCGACTTGCCAAAACTTAACAAGACATTTGTGGAGTGGTTGAAAAACGAGTTTTAATGACTGCAACCTAAGTGTAT